>NC_063192.1:32972500-33137500 GCF_017589495.1 Alosa alosa | reverse complement strand
GTCATAAATCCAACATGGAGGTGCAGAGAGCAGAGGGAGAGACCTGGGCGAGGAAGGATGAACAAGGAGGAGAAAGACTAAACATTCCTGTTAACCACGTGTGCTAACTGTAACCAAAGATCACTGTAGTCTGAATTAACTAAAGATGATTTGTTTCCCTTAGGGCTTGATTTGTTGTCAGTGCAGAGATTAGAGAATAAAGATGGCCATACAACTCATCATAGCTATAACTATACACAGAGTCAGAGATTTGTTGATAACTATAATTTTGCCTTTGAAGATAGTCTAAAATAACAGCCATCAGCAAATACTTCAGCCCCTGAGCTTCTGAGCTGACACTGTACACTTGTAAGTGTCTAACAGGATATTTTACAAGTAAAGCCTTGAAAATCATGATTATTTAAACAGAAGGTCATGTCAGCAGTGATGCTAATCTCCTGTGCTGGAATGACTTGATTTCCTCTGTGCCTCTCATGAGGAAGTGATGGATGTGCTTTACACCGTACAGCCCTGGCGCTCCCACATGCAGGGCCCATAGCATGGCAGTACAGAGCATCTCTGTCAAATCTGATCAGCTGAAGTCTCCCACCCAAAACCTCCCTCCCCACCCTCTCAAGCGTCTCCTGTTCATCCAACATGCTTATTAGTTTAATTAACCCTCATGCTGCTACATCTCAAATACATTTCAACTTTTTAAAGTAAATAATAAATATTCATGTGTATGACATTGACCATCCCCTCTTTAAATGAAATCATGCACCATAAAAAAGGATTTAAAAGACTAATGTAAAAGGTTAGTCATTAAAGTATTTCTTCTCTGTTTGCATTTCTTCAATGTGTAATGCATTAATCTTTTTTCATATTTTGCCCCCAAAGAATATTTCCCAAACAGCAAAGCTAGTTAGAGTAAGTCATTTTCAGATAATATCATATTGTTTTCAGATTAGATCTTAATTACTGAAAGATATGTGATGCCATATCTGGACAAGGCAGAGGTGGACAAGGTGCATGGGGATTTTCATGAGAAAAAAATTACAGTGTTTTGGCATGACCAAAATGGTTTTTATGTTTGACTGATGTAATCTTCCCTTTTTTAAGGAAAAAAATATGGGCTGCACCCATCCAACACACTAACCTGCAATTTATCTGAGGACAAGATGAATCGCCCAGATCAAAATATGTCAGCATCCTCACATCGGACTTTCCTTTACCCATATTCTTGTACCCAAATCACACATCTATCATACAAAGCTGAGTGATGCATAGATATGGCAAACAAAAGCAGCTCAATCAAGTGCCAAGCAGCCAAGCGCATCACCCAGATCATCTTTTCAAGTCATCCCAGGACTGGCTATTCAGGGTCTGCCCTGTGGCTACCGGCAGCGCTTCATTCTCCAGAAATAGCCGGGCTCATCTTTCACAAGAAACAAGGTTGTCTTCTGAGGAGTACGGACGGAGCTCATTTGGATTGCTGTCTACGTGACGGCCCGCGGTGATTGTAATGGGTGGTTAATATTGAGGTTTTGGGAATGCTTGGTGTTCCCCTGTCCTGTGGGGCCCTCCTCATGCTACAGTATGCCAACAGAAACGTGTCATCAGACATCTTGTCACGTAATGCCGGCTGTCAGCGATGGCCGACATTTGCACTTTAACATTCTCCACCTCCCAGACAAAGGAGTTTTGGCAACTTTTTTTGTGCCTAACCCAAAACTGAAGCTAAAGCTGTGCTTATGAGTTTTATTTCACACAAAAATCACCCAGAGTGATAGAAAGATATTCTTTCTGTAAACAACCATGCTAGCTTGTGCAGCTGAAGACAGTCAAGTTCCTGGATATTGTCTCTTTGTTTTCAAGATGGCCTGCATTCCAGTGGGATCCAAGATTAACAAGCTGTGACCCTTCAGCCGACTGGCGAGTGAATCAGAGGGACCCTGGCAGCATCCTCTCCCTAATGCCACCCACAAATCACCCAGAGTGCTTCTGCATGCTTGTCCTGTCCAGCACTGGCTTCATAAATCTCAGCAAATTAAGCACGGCCCCAAATCCCTTGTGATCAAATTCGGTTTCATGCACATTTTTGCTCTGTTTATGGGAAACTATTTTCCTCAGTATTTGTCTTTCCTGTGAGTGCAATTAACCTTTTAATATTTTAACGTGATGGTTCTTCTGTGGTGTTTACTATTTGCTTAATTTGCAACGTTGCTTGTACAATGCGGACATCATGTAATGCAATTAGATTAAAAACAAGGATTTATAATGCACCAGGTCTAATTTTTACCTAATGACTTTCACTATGTAGAAAGACAAAGACACTTCCTCAAAGCTTTTCCATGGTGAAATGTCCTGAATGAAAAATATGCCTGTATATCATTTTAGAATTCCCATCTCTGTTCAAAAATAAAGGGTTCTCAAAAACTCTCTGAATTGTGATTATGACAGAAAGAGAGCCATTTTTATAGTGACTGATAAAAGCACGACAGTCAACCCCTTCTCACCACACACACATGCTGACATATTTGTTCTTTAACAACAAATCAGTGCCAGGAGAAGCCTGGCACCTTAACACAGAACAATGGAGAGATGAAGCCCAGATTGTCTTCATTAGGCACATTAATATTCATAGAAAGTAGAAACTCTGACACCAGAGAGGACTTGCTAACCTTTTCTCGTATGAGATTTTTTTTTTCCTCCTCTCTATTCCTTAACACAATTAAAGTCCGGCAATGACTTAATTAATGCGGCTTTCTGTCAGGCGCTTTAAAGGACTGTCAATTGGGCCCCTGTCCGCCTGTCAGGAGTGGAGAGAGACAGTCATCCCACTCAGCAGCAAGACAGGCGCAATCACATCGCCGGATAAAGTCAAATTCCCAGACACCTTGCCAAATTGATTCTTTTAAGGGCTTTCTTGCAGATTATCCTTTTTTCTTTCCTTTCTCTCCTCCCTGTTCATGCCTTTCAGATCTGGACGTGTTTTAGGTTTTAGGAATGAATTGGCTGCTTTGTGAAGTGTGGGGTGTGCTGTAATTTGTTTCTGACTGTTAAAGAAATGTTAATATCACATTTTTTGAAGGGACATGGGTGAAAATTACAGACTGTCGTTTCATCCTCCAAATGCGATAATGAAGAGGCATGGATAAATTCTTTAACACAAACTCACTTTCACAATTTTGTTGAATTATATTTAATTTTCAATCTGTCAGTGTTCACTTTTGTGCTTTAGCTAGATTTTAGAATTCATTGGTCTCTGGAGATAGTATGGTGTTAACCGCCCTAATGAATGAAGCTCTGTAACTGCAGGAATTCACAACTTAAGAAATATGACAACAATAACACAACAACAGCAACGGCAGCACAAAAGAGAGAGAGAGTGCATTTGGTTGAGGGTGTCAGCAGTGTTGAAGTGCGAGCCACAAGCTGTCTAAACAAGATGACAGCTAAGATGGCTGCTGCTAATGACTGATTCTCCCTCTCACGCGTGCTTTCATCAAAAAATAACTTTGGCTCGTCAAATGGCAGCGGCCAGAATTGTGGTAATGGCAGCGGTGGCACTGAGTGGCTGCTAACAAGTCTGCACGGATCTAACAGGGCCACAGTGATGGCAATGTGATGATACTCTATGGAGGAAATGCAGAGAAGGGAGAGGGCTCTCATTCAGAGGCAGAGTGGCAGTGTCCTTACAGCACTGGACATCCTGTGGAAACCTTTTCTCTTACTGAGGAGAGAGTGAGGCATTTGCCCTCAATAGAATACACTTGGATTTTGTTAAAAAATTATTTGCAAAGCTAACAAAAATACATTAGACTACGTTATGCTTGGACTGGAGAACAATTCACATTAGGCAACAAAGAGTAGAAGAAAATATATAGATGTGTATACTGTATATGTAAAGATACATTTAATATCGGTGACAGTTTGTATAGTATATATTGTATGTGTCTGTGTATACCCTTTACACGGTATTGGCAAAATTAAAGAATTTTGACTAGACTCATTTTTAAAAAAAAATAATCAACAATGTGACAGAAGTGCAAGCAGATGCTGTATTGAACCGTTCAATGTGAATCCCCTGAGCTGAGGAGGAAAAAATCAAGCGCTCCGACGTATTGTCCTGAATACGCTATAATTCCCCTGTCAGGTGCTGAGCTTAGGGAGACATATTAAAACAGCCAAGGTTGCTCTCACCGTCAAATGCAAAACAATGGATGCTGCACAGTGTAATCATGTCTGGCTGTGAGGACCGATAGCTAATTGGAATTACACCAGCGCAGGCATTGAGCTCATTAAAACCTCGAGTACCACCTCATGATAAACAGTCACTTTAAGAGCTGGCACTGAGGTGATGAGCCACAGGCTTTTCTCACTTCCTGATGAACACATCTCATGCTTGAAACCCTTTCCTATGAATTCTAAGCTTCTTTTCCTAATTGCCACTAGATATTAGCTCAGTGCTAACAAACCTCATGCTCCCACCTGCAGGACTAAAACCTCTCTTATCAACATGTCAGTCATCTGCTTTCTGTTTAGTGAGAAGTAGATACTATGCAATAATGATTTGAAGTAGCCGGGAGGAAAAACATGTGAGAGTTCAATATTCCATCATGTTTTATTTTTTTTTATCTAAATACTAGGGTACGCTGTATTATTATAGCACTAATGACAATATTCACATTTTTTTTTAAACACACATTATTTTTTATTAGTCAGACCCTGGTGATACGCTAAAGCCTTGTCAATTACAGCAGCTTATTGGATGTTCCAGGTGTCAGACTGTATGACAAGACGTCGGCCATCTTGTGTTGTGCTGGTTACAGTTGCCATGGTGCCATTATGAGGAGGCAATGATGACAGTTAGTCAGAAGAGTGACAGCTCTGCCTGTAATTGACTCATTCGGCCCGTTGTTAAATTGATCTGGCCCAAAATAACCCCTCTTCCCCAGCGTTTCCATCAGCCATCATTAGCCTTCGCCTGGATGGGCTCCTGGACGCGCCATTTTGTCTGTATTCAAATCCCTTTAATACCATCTCGTGTTTAAAGACCGCCCATAAATCCCAGATCAGGTCTTAATGGCCATCGCTGGCCAGGCAGTAATATGTCATTGTTCACAGGCGATCAGTCGGTAGGGAATAGACCATGCCAGTCTTAGTAATTGCACACACAGTAAGATTTATATCACCATTATGTTCACCCAAGAGAAATAATTTAGACACAGAATAAAGTAAAATTCTGCTACTTCTGATCCACCAAAATGTCCACTGGGCACTACTATGTTTCATTGAACGCAGGCCTCTCCGGTTCACATATATAATTTGCACTCTGTCAACATGTCTCTGGGTGTTTCTTTTAATGTTATCTTTTGGTGGCTTCATAAAGTATCCGCAGGTAGCTTGTTGGTGTGGAAAATAAACACCAACAGTGGAATTCAGCTGTGATCTTATGAAGTGTGAACTTGTCAATATCCTACCAAACAAGTGGCCTTGTAGCACGTGCTGTGTGTGGAGGTTTAACCTCCTGATTTCTGAAACCTTCCCCAAAACTCAGAAATGGAGTCATGGCTGCGCTAGCGCTTAAACCACGGTCAGAAATAGAATGCACGTCCACAGGCAACTGGACTCATCTAAGTAGAGCACGCAGGTAAAGCACCAACAGAAACACACCTGTACTCCCCGTAGTGCTTGCTGTGGGAGATCACGGGCAGCAGGCTGTTGTCAGCTTATGTGCGCAGGAGTCCCAGAGAGTGGCACATGGCTTTGTTGTGCCAGCGTAGAGGCCTCTTGTGAGAGGGGCAGGTGTGAGCTGATGTAGGCTCCATCACCTTGGTGAGGACAGGGCCGGCCTCTCCTGGGCCTGCTGGAACACCTCTGGGCTGGAGAGAGAGAGAGAGAGAGAGAGAGAGATGTGTGAGAGAGAGAGAGAGAGAGAGATGTGTGTGTGTGAGAGAGAGAGAGATGTGAGAGAGAGAGAGATGTATGTGTTAGAGAGAGAGAGAGAGAAAGAGAGATGTGAGAGAGATGTGCCTGTCAAAGACTAATGAATCACCTGTCAGATAACTCAGTCTTGAAAGGCTATTCACTAGTAGATGATCATGCTTTGGTCGGGTCCTACTGAACCTGTTGGGTCAAAAACATTGTGTGGCCATTTAGAAAAAGATACAAATATTTATTCTGTCACAGGGTAGGCTCTAGTATTTAAAATGCAACTCTAGCTTAGTTTGGCTGTGAAATGTTCTTTTACATCCATTAAACATTCTTATCTTATTATGCTTGTATGATTCTGCTCTTAAATGAAGAAGCCTCCTGCTCTGGGTGACAGCGGGCTAGGTCAGAGGAGCCTGGCGGTGTGTTTGTGACAGGCCCAGCCCCGCCTGAATAGCCGCCACCACCACTGAAGTTCAGCAGGGAAGTGGCGTGTTGGAGGAGGCAGCCATCAAAAGCCACTCAGTCATGCAGCCTGCTGTTGCGGCTTGTTCAGAGGCACTCCGAGGGGTTCTTTGTCCTTTGGTGAAGCGGACCGCTGCTCCAAGGGGTCCCCATCAAATGCTGACAGCAGTCAGATTATCGTTCTGCAATCAAACCGAGTTTTATTAGATCTGTCTGCCGCAGCCCAGCTCCCCTGCAAAAACATGTTTTGTTCTCTTTAACCTATTCCACGGGGGATGCAAACCAGCAGTGACACTGTCATTGGTGAGCAATGCCGTGTGAGTCCCTCGTGGAACCAAATGTCAGATTATACTGCGGCGGACTAGTTATCCTCCCCCTAAATATAGCTGTGCGGGTATCAGGGCCCTGTCGCAGGAAATTCATGCTTTCACACACACATGCCCTTTCCTGCAGACCGAGACACTGTCGCAAACCTTAAGAGCTTGTCAGAAGATAAGACTAATTGTGAATTCCTGTCTGCTGAAAGACTTTTTGTGACTTGGTGGAAGAAGGTACACATCATCCAGTCCCTGTGTGGAGCCCATCATCCTTATGGGACCTGCACCTCAGCTCCCCGTGCACTGAAGAACACATATGTGTCCTGGACCTCAGCTCCCCGTGCGCTGAAGAACACATATGTGTCCGGTATTGAAGCATACAGGTGAAGAGGAAGAAACACATGTGCGATGGCTCTTGAGTATCCTCAGAACCTGGAGCCAAGAAGGATGGGGATCTCAAACAGGGCTGTAACCCTACTGTGTATTCAACCAGTGTTTCCTGCCGCCTCCTCAGACCCTCTCAGGCCAGAAATCCTTCCTTGGAGAAAAGCTCCAGACACCTGAGTTGGAACACCGAGTGATTTTACATTTGATTCCATACACCCACCACATCTATTTAGAATGGTCAGTCAGATTGTACCATTGAAACTCTGACAGACATTTGAAATGCCTTCGACGCAACAGAGGTTGATCTATGGGGTCCTGACTTGAATCCAATGAAAACAGAGGTAGGAGTTAGAACTCACAATAGTCCTCTTGTAGATCATTTGCATAGTGAAAGACAGTGGCAGTGGTGAGTAGGTGTTATAAACTTGACATATTATGCTGGAATTTCAGAAACTCCCTGCTCATCTTTCACAGGCCTTAACAAAGCAGACATGGCTTTTGTTTCTCTCCTGATAGAGGCTCATCTGTGTACAGTGGTGGGTGGAGCGCTTGCATTAAATAATTTCCAACTTTACTGAAGTGACACTGTTCATAAGGAACATGTCACCGGAATGCTGCACTTTTCCTTTGCAGGGATGGATTAGAGGCACAAGTTTGGGTGATAAAAAGCAGACACATAAAGATAATTATATAAATCTAACTTGATTTGGCTTTCAACTTTTGTTTTGCATAATTGTTCTAAATGTAAACATATGCATGCATTATTTGGGGGTTTGGTTTATTTTTTCGTTTTGGCAAGTTGCCGTATAATAAGCGGGATAATGTATACAACACCGGTCATTATTGGAAAAATACGTCCCTTCAGGGCGAATCAAGACCCCTCTGCTGCGCATTGGGGTCCGGTCCGCCCTGTCGGGACTTATTTTCACGATAATGACCGGCGTTCTGTACATTATCCCTTAATTAATGTATGTGTTACACCATGCTGGTCTTTTAAAATGTGTCTTTAGCTCCTCATCTGTATTGTCACTGCCCTGTATCTGTGTGAAGAAGATAAACACAAACTGATAATCACATATATCACATAAGATATGGTACAGTAATTTCCTGTGTATTAGCCGCATTGTGTATAAGCCGCAGGACAGTGTTTTTTGCAAGTTAAAAGAAACAAAACCATATTAATACCATATTAACTGCCCCCGTGAATTAACCTCATAGCTGAAGAAATTTTGCAAAATCAATGTATAAGCCGTGGCTAATAGTTTATTAGAATTACGGTAAGCTGATACTTGATATGCATATTACAGCATGTTTAGATTAGAGTTGTTTAGAGGTTGTTTAGAGGTTAATACTGGGCTTAATCATATTACAGCATGTTTAGATTAGAGTTGTTTAGAGGTTGTTTAGAGGTTAATACTGGGCTTAATCATATTACAGCATGTTTAGATTAGAGTTGTTTAGAGGCTAATACTGGGCCTAACACACCCTCAGAGCACCCAGTTGTTGAGCACTTAGCAAGTTGAGTTAAAAGGGATAAGTACTGCTGTGTATTGCTCTTTTATGTTTACCCTTTCTTATATTTTTTTCCCAAAGGCAAACTAATAATGGTTGATACTGTTTATTTAACTGGTTACTTGTATGTAGATTGAATGTGGACAAGCTTATAAGGTGATGTACGAAATGATGACAAGTCTTCTGTTCTGTGAGATGACAACAGTTTTGGCAAGTGCACCTTTAACTATCATCATTCAACACATCTGAAGACTTCCCACTCACAGGTAGAGCTGATCAGTTGGCTCATCTGTCTATTTTGTCTGTCTATTGTTCTATGTTAGCTTTCATGCTCTTGAGTTATGGACGCTTTGCAACTCTGTAATGGACTGACATTCTATTCTACTTGGTATACTTCTGCCACACATTCTACCCAAAGCATGGCAATCAGGAAGTTACAGAAAAGACTCAAGGCCCGTATCATACGTACCTCAACAGCACTGGAGGTCATGCAGCCTCTTAAACTTCTGATGATGGCAGGATTGTGCCTGGCTGACTGACAGCAGCAGAAATCGTTACAAAGGCGAACAAAACAGGCCAGTGAGTGGCAGACTGGAGAGGCAGGGTCAGCAATCAATCAGGACTGATGCGGAGCGGAGAGCGCTCTGCAGGACACACACACAGACCCACGTCCTGTCGGAGAGCGCTCTGCAGGACACACACACAGACCCACGTCCTGTCGGAGATGTTCAACGGGGGAGGGCTGGAAGGTCCTAGGACAGTGCTTTTCCTCATCATTAACAAAAGCACATCACCATGAACATGTTTATGTGCTGTATGCTGTATTCACTGTGCATGGAATCATCCAAATGAGTCATAACCTAAAGAGCACTAGAAAAAAAAATCATAGACATAAAAAGGTAGGGCAAATAGGTTAATGTTGACTGTTAGCATCTTGGGGACATCAAGCTTTTGAATGGTATTTAGTATGTGAATATCTTCATCATCCATTTTCAGTCTTTAAACCCTGATTGATGTTCAACATCAATCAGGTTTTGAACATCACACCAAATGAATGCTTTTGTGGTGTCTCATCAGCTGTTCTGGATGTGAGTTTCATCTGTCTTCACAACACAACAATTTGTACTGACTTACTTTTGATGGCCAGTACACTGGACCATGGACTGACTGGCGAGCAGCTCTTCTTGATGACCAGTCCTGATGGAATTAAGAACATCATATGTGTTCATGCTCAGTCTCAACTTTTGGTGGGAGCGCATGACAGGCTCTTCATTTTCTTGTATTATTATTAATGTGAAATAATTCAAAGCAGCATATAGAGCTCCTTAAGACATCCAACCCTATGAATAATCAAAGGCCCTTCAGCCCCTCAGAGTAATGCCGCGTGTTTAGTGACAGCTACAGGCAGCATGAAAATGACAGGCCACCAACAGGGAGATGTAGTGTAAATTTTATGAGTGACAAAGGAGATTAGCCGGTGCTGCGCTACATGCTAGCCCGTGACCTCTGGGGAGCATGCTGGGAGCAGAAGTGAGGTGTCGAGGGGCAGGACTACAAGGCTGTGCTGCCAAGCAGCCAAAAGCCGCTGTTGAGATACATCACATGCCTTTGAGAAACCCACAAGTCTAAAATATTCTGTCGTTTAGAATTATTCTGTCGACACATGCCACATTGCACAATAATGGTCAAAATTGCACAGCTTTAATGTGATTTGAGCTTGTTTGTCAATGTTTGCTGCCTCTATTTGAGGAGCAGAAACAGACACACTGGCCTTTCCTCCGCGTTCACCTCGTCCAGTTCTCTCTCCTCCCTCAGCATTCTTACACTGGCTCCCCACTGATGGGCTATTGTGCTGCCCACCATATAATTACTGTGAACTTTTACTTCCACACAATGCTCTGGTCACTTTGTGTATGTGTGTGTGTGTGTGTGTGTGTGTGTGTGTGTGTGTGTGTGTGTGTGTGTGTGTGTGTGTGTGTGTGTGTGTGTGTGCGTGTGTGTGTTTGTGTGTGTTTTTTAGTGTGTGTGTGTGTGTGTGCGTGCGTGTGTGGTGTGTGTGGGGTGGGTGTGTGTGTGTGTGTGTGTGTGTGCGTGTGTGTGTGTGTATGGGGTGTGTGTGCCTGCATGTGTGCGTGTGTGTTTGTGGCTGGGTCTATGTCTGTGCTCTGGCAGCAGGACTGACTGATGGTCAGGAGGCTGTAGTGTCACTATCACTTCATTGCAGGGTGGCATCTGTTGGTCAGAGGTACAATGTGTGTGTGTGTGTGTGTGTGTGTGTGTGTGTGTGTGTGTGTGTGAGAGGAGAGAGGCATCCACATGTATCTGTGTGTCAGCCAGCACCACTTGTCACGGAGCTGATGTCCTGACATGCTCTTGTGATGTCCATGCATGAGTGTGTGTGTGTGTGTGTGTGTGTGTGTGTGTGTGTGTGTGTGTGTGTGCAAACAAGATGTCTGCTGCTCATTCCTCTCCGGAGGTGTTCCGTTAAAGTCACGATAGATACAACATGGCCCTCGTCGTTGTCCCCGGCAATGTTACAAAATCTCCCCGGCCATCTCGCCGTCTGGGCTGTTCCAACAAGTCGTGGCTGTCCACTCACGTCTCGTCTTGTCAAGTGGCTGACATTCTGATTTAATCAAGAGCCACGGCTGCCAGATGAATTAGATCACTATCAAAAATGTGCCAGGAACTCCTTGTCCCTCACTTGTCAGGACCAAACTCATCTGTTCACTTATTTATCACAGCCACTTCTCCCCACAGACACACAGAGTGGCCTCTTACAAGAAAAAAAGACCTTATCTCTCTCAAAGAACAATGTTTGTTCAATTTGGATACGATCCAGGTATTGTATTGCTTTCCCACAGCTTAGAGCACATTGTGCAATGTACTGAACATGTACTGAAAAATAAACAAACGGCATTCCCTCAGCGGAGACATTCTCTAATGTCTTTTGATTTTGAGCAGACGAGTTTGGGCTGGTTTTGAAGGGGCTCCGCACAAGATAAGGCACATCTTGTCTGAATTCTTTTGTAAGATATGAGCTGTGCGTCTAGCGCCACGAGCGGGCAGCCTGCTGGGCCTCCTCGCCCTCATCATGTGTCGGCTTCTGCCCAGACACTGCCACCCCGTCACTTACAGCATCTTAGTCAATCCTCTGGGGTCTCCCATGCACAAACTAACCCACTAAATGTATCATTTCTGCAGTCATTCTGGAAGGACAGTGATGCCTCCAGTATGAACAGGCAATGACAGAGACATGAGGTAAAAAGGTTTTTTTTTAATAAAAAATTAAAGGGGCAAATTCAGACGCATTTACTTACTTGTCTTTCTCCCCCCTCTGTTTAAATGAATATTACATCGCAATTCCCCTGCAGCCCAGGAAAGGCTTCTACATGAGACATGTTCGATCCCTCTGAAGCAAACTCTTCCAAAGCATTTTGTTAATTTTCAGAGCTGCGCTGTAAAGAAAGGCCTCTTCTCCTTTCCTTGTTCCTCAACTCACATCATCCTGAAGCTTAGGTCAGTTTGGGATCACCTCTACATGACATGGCCATTTTAGAGCACAATACATTACTATATTGGGCTGTTTTGGTTTTGGGATTGTTTTACCACTACATTTTTCCACAAATATGATCATGAATAAAATGAAAAGGATACTTAAAACGTAAAAATGCTATTTCATGGGGTACATGATGGAGCAAATGGAGCCATGATTTCTGTGACAAGAATAAGCAGGGAGTGACTTACTGTGGAGAGATGGTTTAAATAGGGACTAGAAAGACACTTCATTTCAAAAGCCACTCTCATTTCCCATTGCCAAAGGCAAATCTTCTAAATGGATGTCACTCATTCACTCGATTCAATCCAACAGAGAGAATACCTTTCACTGATGCTGCGCCTCTACATTCTTTTGCTTCATTCACTTAGCTTCTCTACTCTCAACTGGAGGGGAAAACATAGAGGAGGCAAATATTTCCCTAAGATGTACACAATTTAAGATTGCATGAGCTTTTATATTAAATTGATTGGTCTGTTCCAAAGACGAGCTGAATGATTTCTGAAGCAATGAAACTGAATCCCACATGAACAAACAGCCTACACTGAGAGGTAAATAGAGCACTTTGAGAATTAAATGTCAGATTCCTGTAATACTTCCATTACAGTGCTAACTACATTTACCCAACACACTCCACTCTATCTGATATCTTCTGTGATGAATTTTTAAAGCTTGATTTTAAAGATGTGCTGTGTGTGTGTGTGTGTCTGGGACACAGGGGGGGAACACACCGATTTGTGCTCTACTTTATTTCCCCTGGCTCTTGTAGCTGTGTCAATAGGAACTTGCTTGTGATGAGAAGAAAATACAAATAGAGAAAACATTTTTCTTTCATACGAGTTAAGTACTGAACCACAGCACTAGCCCTTGAGACCCTTAAACATGCACGGAAAGCAACAAACAATTGTTCCATGGATGCGGGACCCCCGAATAACAGGGACACTACAATTACACATTATAGACAATAAATAGACACAACAGTATAGCAGCCTTACTACAAACGGAGGATAAATATATGATTTTGACATTATTATCATTTTCAAACTATTTTTCTTGAAGTTTTTAGATCGTTCAATGTTTATAGCATTGAGGACTATCTCCTAAAGCTCTGATATATAAGCTCCAATAAACTGATATCAGTCCTTTAAAAAAAAAAAATGTTACTTGAAACACCAGATTTGTCCAAATATGTTGTGCAACTGTGCTGCCACTTTGTTTTAGCAGTGTGAGCAGTCAGCTCTCACATCCATTATGCGGGAGCGGAACTACCGCGGCTGCAGAGAGGAAGTGTAGGCTACTCCAATTGAGTTGTCCACTTCCAGCTCACTGGTTTGATAGTTCCATCATGGACAGCAGAGGGAAGGCTGACAGTTGGGCTGCTCTGAGCCAGCTGTTTTCATGCTCAGAGGCTTCTGTAGCTATGCGGTTGAGATGAAGGATTGTTAGGAGATTATTAAACAAAGTGACGTGCGGAAAACATGCATCCAGTCGTGGAAAATCATGAGCTACTTGCCGCTCAAACTCACTCCTACGATACACATGATGGCATTTCTAGGCGGCTCTCCTAGCAATGGATGCAATGTGATGGGATTGTTTTTATGTGAATGTTCTACGCTAGAATAATGTTGAGACAAATTTGAAGTTGGGAAGATTTTTTGGGGAATTTTTTTTTTTTTCATTGTTTATGACTATTTAAAATAAATCTGGTATGTGTCTTCATGTATGTGTCTTTATGTACACAAGAGATTTGGTGACTTTGTATAGTCTACAAAGGATTTGGTGAGAAAACACAGAACCATAGAATCCCTCTCCTGTATAATGCATAGAGTTCATGTGGTGAGATATTGATAATTTCATAGGTGCTAAGTGATATAAGTATTGACTATTGGCAACTAATTTAAATATCAGTTTAACCCATAAATCATTCCTGTGTTTTAATGATATTGATAAACTACACCTGCCGTTTTCACATTTCCACAAAACCTAACAAAAAGTGGTTTAGGCTACTTACAGTATTTCAATTCAATACCATATATCAGTAACCTTAGATTAAAGGTGCTTTTTTAGGCTAACATATTTTATGGACATGGCCAGCTTTGACAGTATTGAATTTAAATTGTACTTGGGCTGAGACAAGAGGATGGCTTAAAGGGTTACTCATGTCTCTCCTGTAGGTGAACACAGTACTGTTTGTGTGTGTGTGTGTGTGTGTGTGTGTGTGTGTGTGTGTGTGTGTGAGAGAGAGAGAAAGAGAGAAATAATCTGATTTAAGAGACTGATCTGCATTGAAAAACTGCAACCATAAAATTCAGTCATGCTCCATTCCTTAGATGTCAGGGTAACACACATTTTCTACCATAGTCTGTAGAACCTCTAAAATAGTCTTGACAACCCCCTGGCCACCCCATGCATAAAAGTTCTCCCATAGACCTTATAGGGCACTAATACAGGCAAATAAATCTATGTGACAATTATACACATGTTCCCTAAAATAATATGTTGCCAGTTTGGCATTTGCTTACATTGCAAGAGAGGTCATTAAGGGGTTAGTTGGGCCTTATGAGATGCACTGTACTGTGTGGCATTCTAGTACTGTGCGGATTATCAGGCAGTGGCGTGAGGTGACTTGTTTTGTTATACTGACAACTGACAAATAGTGCAAATAGAGGGGAGTTACTTTCAGTTTCCGTTCTGATGCCCTATGGGTCTGCTTTAAGCTGTCCATAACTTGGCCTACGTTGTTCCAAATTGTCTCATTCTTTTTCCGATGGGCTGCATGTGGTGAGCTTGAACAACAAGACTATGGGTCAATTTACACTGAACTTACAGTACACTTTAAATGTAAAAACATTTGGTGAAACATTGAAGAAACATCAAGGTCCAAGCATTAAGGTGATTTCGGTCAGTTAACAATTATATCTTAACAATTATACTGTATAATGTAAGCAGTTTGACACCTTTCTTTGTTATGCCTTCAAGTTGAATAGGCCTAAGATACTAAGATGTTCTGAAATAATGAATAATATACCCAGTCTGCTTTGATCCCCCCAGGACCCAAAGAAACATTCAGAGGGAGAAAATAGCAAAAGTTGCATTTCACAGCCACATGCATTATGTTATGGGGCTAAACGTTTTGTTGTATTATCCCAAAATTATCCCTGTTAATTAGATGTTTTATAACAAATAAAAAATAAACTTTTTTAAATGTAACTGTATCTGACTAAGCAGCACCTACAGTATGTTGCAACACAGCCTGGGAGTTGGAAAATGATGTTTGAGGCAAATACAGAGGGTTGTTTTCCAACAGTGCCTGTCTGAGATATTTAAGGTCACTCTCCCACTACTCTCCAGACCACCCAGATGAGAGGAAAGGAGCATTATCCATTTATCCAAAATGTGTACCTGAAATACACATAAACCCACTTTAAAGAAAAAATAGAAAATAAAGGGAGAAAAAAGAACATTGAGTTTCAGTAGAAATGTAACCTCCTGTGCTGCTCAGTCATTTAAGAAGCATTAGCTCTACGCTTTGTTTACCCGCATGCTCACTTACCGTTCCCAAGGGTGCTGCAGCCTGTGTGTAACTCACCCTTAGGGCCTCCGAGTATTTTTCACCATGAAATGAAATTTTATGGCATGCGAGATTAGCCGACACTAATGCAAGGTCAAAAATAATAGAATCAATAGGCCTAGCTGGGTGAAGTTAACATTTACAGAAAATGAAGGCCTCTCAAAAGCGCTGTGGCGAACAGAATGAGAGGGGTCTCTGCTGAATTCATATTGATGTCTTTTCATTATTTCTCATAATTTGACTTTTTTCTTTTGTGCGCTGCAGTGGTCAGCCATTGTGGTTTATCACCCTTTGTGTTTCAGCTCTCTCTCACACACACACACACACACACGGGTTTGTGTGCGTGAATGCGTGCCTGCGTATGTGCGTGTGTGTGTACAATAGTGTCTAGTGTCACTGCATTACTTTTAGCTAACACAGACTTTTTTTTTTAAGCCAATCAGAATGCCCTTGTGTAATTGATGAATGGTAGACATTTTTAGTTCTTTAAAACTGTAAATTGATATAAGCACATTACATTATTATGTTTTCAAAATACTGTATATCCTGTTGTAAAATGAGCGTAGTGGTTACACATAAAAACATATCTCACACATGTTAAACATGAGAACTGGGTACACATTTCTCACAGGGGCAAAATAATTACACATCATTGCAAACTATCATGATTTTATTATGCTCTCTCTGAAAAAAGGCAATACCTCTGTGTGGAATGAGTTGTTACCCTACACCTCACACTGTTGTCCTGTCAGTCTCTCTGATAGATAGATAGAGAGAGAGAGAGAGAGAGAGAGAGAGAGAGGGAAAGGGAGGGAGAGGGGATTGTGTGCCTCTCTGGCACTGCCATTGTCACATCAACTGTTTTTATTACTGTCATTATAGTTTAACATCGCACTGTTAATTCTGTTAATTAAAAAGCTGATTGCTTTTGCCAGTCTGTGATCTCCATTTGGTGGGCCCATATGGTAGAAGATTACTTGTTGTAAATTTCAATGAAGCCCTATCAGTGTTCGGCTACATATAATCAAGTAGTACAAGATTCAAAATGAAGTCTATAAAGTGCAATTATCACACACACAGGCATCTTATACACACAATATTTCCATTTAAAACTTAATTGTTGCTTGTGTGATATAATGCAAGATAGCAAGATATTAACTTTCAATGTATTACTATTTACTATTTTAACTACTTAATTCGTATATGTTTATCAAACGTTTCATATATCTATTAAAAATGTAATACATTTTTATCAAATATTTTTTATCAAACCTTTTGAAAATCTTTTTTCATTATATTTTCTCATACACATAGTATTTCACTAGGATGATAGTGGATGAGTGAGTGTTTGATGACACCTGAAAAGTCAAGTTTATTGAAACCCTGTGGTGCAAGCAAACACACACACACACACACACACACACACACACACACACACACACACAAAAACACACACACACACACACACACACACACAATAAAACACACACACACACACACACACACACACACACACACACAAAGAAAGAGAAAAACAAAGCAGTGACACACATATAAGCTTGTGAAGAACAAGCAGGAGTCACATGGGAGAACTTGTTCTGCTGTTTCTGCTGTCAGACGCAGACAGAGGAGAGGTGCTGTGTCTGTTCCCACATATTCAAGCTAACACACAGGATCAGTGTGTCGGATCGGCCTGTACTTTCAGACAGTCTGTAGAACAAAAGAGAAGCTGAGAGTTAGTGGTAGAGTCCGTCACTCCAGACCTCTCTGCCAAGACTGAAGGTTCGCTGTGTGTTTCTCAATAGCTATTGGGCCTTAACCCGCAGACAACCTGAGTGCCAAGTGCCAACAGGTAGACCACAAGCAGAAATATGCCAAATGCATGAAAGTAATGTACTGTGTGTGTTTGCTTAGAAGGATTAATACGTGTGCATTGTAATACTACAATGTTTTCACAATAGAAAGGAATTCTGTGTTGGGGCTTGTGTGTGGTGAAGATGTGCACATGTATGTATGATTGCACATGTTCTTGTGTGTAGCATCTTGAACAAAATGTACTGTCTTGTGTGGTAGAAAGCTGTCTCAGATCAAATGTTCCACACATTAAAGTTTGATTGGTTAACCTCAAGATGTGCCTCAGAAATTGTGTTACCTTGTATGTCTGTTCTATTTTGCCAATAGCATTTTTTGAGTTTAGTGTGTCCTTAAGAAGTCAAAGATCACTAGATTAAAGATACTTTTGATCAGGAACTACTGAGAAAGAGTGATAAAGAAAGAGAAAAAGTAACCCCAGTGCTTTCACTCCACAATGTGAGTAAGCCTCTATCCCTCTCTACCATACAATGACTTTGCGTAAAATGAGTTGCCATATTTATAGAACAGTGATGATAAAGGAGGTCTACAAAAGAGCTCAACCTACAGCTGGGATGCTGAACACAGCCCCTGAGAGATGTGTGTCCTGCAGGTGTTTATTCTGGCTGAGCACCACGGCACCTCATTAACTCATTAATTACCCTCTGTTAAGGGCAATGTCTGCTAATGTCAGGCCTGACAGACAAAAAGGCCAGTTGAAAATAACTAGCATTGTAAAAGCATTATGGTGAAGTAATCATTATCGGCAGATTCAGAGACATTTTGCACTGATATGAAATATATTCAGTGTCCTCCACAGTTATTGGCACCCCTGGTAAAGTTGAGTAAAAATAGGTATACAAAGCCATCTATTGGGAGATTTATAATTAATCTCATAATGAAAGCCATGAGGAAAAATCCAACATTTAAAGGAGAATTCCGGTGTGATATTGACCTAAAGTGTGTTGAAACATGATACCGAGTGTGAACGTACGTCTCATAGCTCATCTCGGCTTGTCCCCTGCACTCAGAAATCTGGCGCTAGTTAGCCAATACCAACAGTTTTCTGATGGGGGTGCCTCGGGCATCGGCCTAGCCATGCAAATAAATCACTGTTTTACACCATTTACAAGGCTCAAAGTATCTCCATACTTCATTGGTAGACTTCCGAGGGACTTGACATTTAAAATGAGACATTGAGAACTTTGAAAAAGCACTGGTAGTTTATTTACAAGTAGATTTATACAGACAATACCTTTAGGAAGTTTACCGTTCACCGCCATCTTGAATTTAGTCATGATAATTTGAGCGATGAGTACGAATGAACAGGTATGATAAGGGATCAGATTCCAAAAATAATTCAGTGGATATGCATGGATTCCAGTTCCTGCTTGTGCAGGGGTCAAGCCGAGATGAGCTATGACACATACGTTCACACTGGGTAACATGTTTCAACACACTTTAGGTCAATATCACACCGGAATTCTCCTTTAAGGAAAGCAAATTTAGCTGAGAAGAAAAATGTCTCATAAAGAAATAAATACTTGTTTTAACACATGTGCCATACTGGCACCCCTGCATGTAATGCATTGTAAAGACTCCCTTTACCAATGAACAGGTCTTAGTCTTCTCCTATGACATGCCACAAAGTTGGAGAATACAAGACAAGAGATTTGAAACCATTCCTTTCTACAATCTCTCCATATTGTTTGTCCTTCAAGGTCTTCTCTTGTGCATTCTCATCTTCAGCTCACCCCACTGGCTTTCTATGGATTTCAGATCAGGGGACTGAGATTACCATGGCAGAAACTTGATTTTGTGTTCCGTAATTCATTTTTGTGCTGATCTGGACATATGTTTTGGTTCATTGACCTGCTGGATGATCCAATAGTAGCCCATGTTAGCAGAGACATATTTTGATTTAAAGGCATCCTATGCAAGTTAATACCTTAATATACAGTAAGTAATTTTGATGGCATTCTATGCAAGTTAATACCTTAATATAAGTCATTTTGATGGCATCCTATGCAAGTTAATACCTTAATATACAGTAAGTAATTTTGATGGCATCCTATGCAAGTTAATACCTTAATATAAGTCATTTTGATGGCATCCTATGCAAGTTAATACCTAAATATACAGTAAGTCATTTTGATGGCATCCTATGCAAGTTAATACCTTAATATAAGTCATTTTGATGGCATCCTATACAAGTTAATACCTTAATATAAGTCATTTTGATGGCATCCTATGCAAGTTAATACCTTAATATACAGTAAGTCATTTTGATGGCATCTTATGCAAGTTAATACCTTAATATACAGTAAGTCATTTTGATGGCAAACCTGTAATAGGGATAATGGTGTGCTTTCCGCAGCCATACCCTAGCATCCACCCGTCTAGGTACCCTAGCATCCACCCGTCTAGGTACCCTAGCATCTACCCGTCTAGGTACCCTAGCATCCACCCGTCTAGGTACCCTAGCATCTACCCGTCTAGGTACCCTAGCATCTAGGTACCCTAGCATCCACCCGTCTAGGTACCCTAGCATCTACCCGTCTAGGTACCCTAGCATCTACCCGTCTAGGTACCCTAGCATCCTAGCATCCACCCGTCTAGGTACCCTAGCATCTACCCGTCTAGGTACCCTAGCATCTAGGTACCCTAGCATCCACCCGTCTAGGTACCCTAGCATCCACCCGTCTAGGTACCCTAGCATCTACCCGTCTAGGTACCCTAGCATCTAGGTACCCTAGCATCCACACGTCTAGGTACCCTAGCATCTACCCGTCTAGGTACCCTAGCATCCACCCGTCTAGGTACCCTAGCATCCACCCGTCTAGGTACCCTAGCATCTAGGTACCCTAGCATCCACCCGTCTAGGTACCCTAGCATCTACCCGTCTAGGTACCCTAGCATCTACCCGTCTAGGTACCCTAGCATCCTAGCATCCACCCGTCTAGGTACCCTAGCATCTACCCGTCTAGGTACCCTAGCATCTAGGTACCCTAGCATCCACCCGTCTAGGTACCCTAGCATCCACCCGTCTAGGTACCCTAGCATCTACTGTCTAGGTACCCTAGCATCTAGGTACCCTAGCATCCACACGCCTAGGTACCCTAGCATCTACCCCGCCTAGGTACCCTAGCATCCACCCGTCCAGGGTACCCTAGCATCCCACCCGCCTAGGTACCCTTAGCATCTAGGTACCCTAGCATCCACCCATCTAGGTACCCTAGCATCTACCCGTCTAGGTACCCTAGCATCTAGGTACCCTAGCATCCACCCGTCTAGGTACCCTAGCATCTACCCGTCTAGGTACCCTAGCATCTACCCGTCTAGGTACCCTAGCATCCACCTGTCTAGGTACCCTAGCATCTAGGTACCCTAGCATCCACCCGTCTAGGTACCCTAGCATCTACCCGTCTAGGTACCCTAGCATCTACCCGTCTAGGTACCCTAGCATCTACCCATCTAGGTACCCTAGCATCTAGGTACCCTAGCATCTACCCGTCTAGGTACCCTAGCATCTAGGTACCCTAGCATCCACCCGTCTAGGTACCCTAGCATCTACCCGTCTAGGTACCCTAGCATCTACCCGTCTAGGTACCCTAGCATCCACCCGTCTAGGTACCCTAGCATCTACCCGTCTAGGTACCCTAGCATCTAGGTACCCTAGCATCCACCCGTCTAGGTACCCTAGCATCTACCCGTCTAGGTACCCTAGCATCCACCCGTCTAGGTACCCTAGCATCCACCCGTCTAGGTACCCTAGCATCTACCCGTCTATGTAGAACCAGCCTCGCAACTTCACTGTTCCCTGATCTGAAGAATCACAAATTGCTGTGCAATAGCTGGGAAGGAGTCGGAAGTTGTTTGGATGTTAAATGTTGAAGACAGACCTCTCAAGTCTCACGCATTGAGCGTGAGACACACGCATTTCAATGACTTCACACGCTCACACGCCACACGTGGCATTTCTCACTCCGAGAAATTATTAACTTTACAGCACAGAAATTTCTAAGGGCTATATTTTACAAACGTGTCACACAACGTTTCTGTCTGTGCGCTCATTCAGCTCAGAGAGCTGCTGTTCAGTTACTAACCTATCGGCCAATCAGAAAATAGGATTTCTCAACCAATCAGGAAATAGTTTTGTTTTGATGTGGGTCCGCAACGTGGAGACTGCTGATCCGCGGGGTCGTGGAGTGAAATTAGGCCCGGTGCTTCGTCTGATAATTTTCTGCGCAGTTGATCAAGATACCGCGGACCGAACAAAAAAAGAAAACAAACGTTTCAGCTATCGATGTCATTGGAGCCATACAATAAAGTGGTGGTATGCGCGTTCATTCAATGCAGGCGCCTGCGCAAGAGAAACTGAAACGAATCGATAACGTTTGGTATCAAAGCTCCGCTTCAACCTGTTATCGAATGCTGAATGCTATTTAATTGTTTATAAACACTTGACAACAACGTTAATTTTTGGAACTTCTATAGAAACAGAGCAGAGACTGTATAATACACTGTAGCTCTGAGTATTGTATAGTCAAATTTGAATATAACGTGGCCAAAAGCTATTGTAGCCTTCTTTCTATCTGTTAAAGATCAACAGATCATTGATTTACGCCTATCTGCTCGCCAAAAAAGCTGGTATTGTGTTTCCTGAATCCTTACATTCAGGCATTCAAATTAAACTTCATTAAAAAACATGTCTTTTTTTTCTCCATTTCCTACCCATGTATGATGCTTGCAAGAGGGAAACATCCCAAAACAATAGCACCCATATAATTGTTGCTGTTTTGAGAAGTATTTCTTTTCTTATGCAAGCATCATGCAACCATGCAAAAGCAATGAAACTAATTATATCTTACATTAGTAAAGCAGTCCTCTGATGTGCATGTCACAAAACATTTAAGTGAAAGTGCATGTATAACAATATAGGCATAATAATGATTGTGATAATGATAATGACAATTTGATTTGGAGGGAGTGGGGTTGGGTACGTGTAGATGAGCCCTATGACCCCAAAGTCTGCCATGACTGGGCCTCAGGTCAAAGAAGTTTGAGAAAGGCTGGTCTACATAACCTGCATCAGATTGAGGTTTGCAGTGATGCGCCTGAAGGCACAGGTTGAGGACCCAGTCAGTTACGTCACAATATGCACATTTGTTTAAATTCATACCTACGTAATCACCATGACCAAAATTGTACTTTTTTTTTACTTTGAATCTTGAAAAAAAATAAAAACATATTGACCTAACTACCGACCCATTTTTTATTTTTTTTTTTTGGCTGTTACTGCAAACAAGAATATTTTTAAGGATGGCCTCATGACTGTGAAAATGGCTGACATTGAACCACAGTGCTTTAAATGGGAGCCCCCAGTATCAGTCATCAAGGCATCAAAATATGCCACAAACACTTACAACACACAACATCACTCATAAACACACACACGGACAGAACCACCACTGTTCAAAAGACCATTTTGGGGCTAAATGTGCTTTTTCTCATTTGGTTGTTTTCTGTTTGTTTAGAGCAGAATGAGCCACTGCTGTTCAAAGGGCCCATTTGGGTGAAATATTTATTATAATTTATGTTATTATTATTTATTATTATTTACTATAGGGTTCTAGAATAAATAAAACAGTGTGTTTGAAATAATGGAATTTGTGCTCTCTCATGAAGCTGGGTCGATGGGTTATGGGGAGGGTGGGTCTGTTGATCGGGGGGAGGGGGCGTGGTGCCACGAGTAGTTCAAGCAGACGTAGGATTTTCATGTACTTCGATCAGTGGGGAGGGGGCGTGGCACTGTGCCAATGACACGCCCCCTCCCTCCTGAGAAACAAAGTCTCACTCCTTACAAACTTCAAAACTTGAGAGCCCTGGTTGAAGATATCATTGAAATACTTTGTTTAATATGGCTACCAAAGTCACATGCAGTGTTAGGGTGGCCATACATCCAGATTTAGGCCGGACAGTCCGGATTTTAAACGCCCTGTCCGACACAGCCTCAAGCCGGACGCTCATTTGTCCTCCTTTTTGGAGTTGCACTGGGTCTAAAGAGTCCCGCTCTAGAGTCTTTGCTGGGATGCAGCATAGCGCTTCTCAAACTATGGAGGAGGAGACTGCTGGTCCGCGAAGCCGCAGAGTCAAATTATACCCAGTGCTTCTGTCACTCGCCTGATAATTTGCTGCGCAGAGAAACTGAAACCACTCAATAACGTTGTAGCAAAGCTCCGCTTCAACCTGGAAGAGCTGTCCCTAGAGGTGCTGTCTTCTGAGCTGCTGCAGAGGGGGAAGGTGGAGTTTGCTGAGGCTAAATTGAAGAACGGGATACTGAGGACAGGAACTTAAATCAATTAAAAACACAGGTGGACTGCTGTACACACACAGACACACAGAAGAAGACACTGCAGACCACAAGTCCCCAATAGACTGAGTCACTGTAGAAATACTTGACTATTTTTCGATTTTCTCTGAAAATTCACAATTTCGTCACCGTCTTTAAAAAAAAAAAAAAAACATAGTCCAGTATTTCTTTCGAAATTGAAATGAAGTTGTATGCAACAGCAAACCCTAGCTTACTAACAGGTTGGAATTTTGAAAAGTCACGTGACGTAATGTCTCGCGTGAGGTAGCCTCCTGTTTAAAGCTAGGGTTTGCTGTTGCATACAACTTCATTTCAATTTCGAAAGAAATACTGGACTATTTTTTTTTTTTTTTTAAACGGCTAATTTTAAATTGTGAATTTCCAGAGCGTGTTACTCCCAATAATCGGCAATCGACTCCTACGGACTTTCCCCTAAATATGGCAGCTGCAGCAGCAACATTTCCGGAAAGGTACTGGCTTGATGAAATTCATTCTGGACTCTCTATCCGACCACATAAAGACCTCGGGATACTTCGGTTTGGCTTTAGGGACACTCTACTCACTACCATGTAAGTGTAATGTTGTTTGGAACTGTAGAAGAGGTATAAAAATAGCGTTTTGTAGCAGCGAAATGACATGCCCGGGTCACTTCCAGGCTAACGAGTTTTGACTAAAAACGGTAAAATCGAACATTCTCAAAACACATCCGAATGACATGATTTTGATGTCAACTCAACGTATGTACTCCCAATCATCCGTAAATTGATCTAAAGTGTATTTTACTCCGGATAATTCCTTTAACACTACAGTCTCCAGCAGCAGGCCTCTGTCGTTGGTGTTATCATGAATTCTCCTCTCTCCACACGGATATGTGGCTGTTCCATGGAGAAAAAGAGGAATGACCTACTTAAGCACGCTTTTCTATCTGTCGTCCCTAAGAACTGCTGTTGAAGGACACAGCAACACACCCTGTCCTCTCCTCTCTACAACCCCCTGCCACCCTTGCCCCCCACACACCCTTCCAGTACAGACACACACACGTCATTGACAAATAAGACTTTTAAAAATTTGTTTTTAAAATGTGCAACATTTACAAGGGTTTTTTAATACATTTTTAGACTGTATTTGCAATTTCACCACCCAAAAAATTTCAGGTGGCTCAATGGCACAAGGTGGAAGCCGGGAATTGAACCAACAACTTTCAGGCTACTACACGCTAGCCCAGCTCCTTAACCACTACACTACCACCACCCATATGTGTGTATATACAATATATATATTTGGATGGATGGATGGATGGAGCCTAGTTGTAGGCCTAGCTCTAATGATTAATGTGAAATAAAATAAGTAGCCTAAAAGGTAACATTAGAAATGAGGAGAATTAATGTTAGTTAGTTAGTTTGTTTATTTGTCCTTAAATAGGAAATTTGTTTTCACATACCATACAAGCAGTGTTAGGAGTAATGCATTAAAAAAGTAATGTAATTACAGTAATGCATTGCTTTGTGCTGTAATACAGTAATGTAAGGCATTACCAATACAATTTCAGTAATATTTTACTCGGTACAATTCTCAGTAACTGAAGTTACTTTGCTTTTTAATCCAAAATTGAGAATTCTCAATTGACACCAGAGAAGATTATCCAAGAACTAAAAAAGTAATCTATGCTGGTCCTGGGATTTGATTGCCTTGTTCAGATGACTGTAGAAAGTGAACAAAGACAAAGATCGTAGCCATTATTCTCAAACTATTTGCATTAAGTCTACACCACTGTGAGTGGAAGGGAAGGCAACCAGCAATGATGAGAACCATTTAAAGTCAACATACAATTTCTCTATGGCTATATTTTACTATATTAAGTTGTGAGTGACCTTTGGCCTTTGGGGCCTACATTGTCCCATGAGCCATAACTGCAACCATTATGTTGTTCTTTTGTTAGCCTTAAGCCTGGCTCAGTCATTATGCCATACCACATGACCTCCTGCCGTGTAATGAGCTGCATTGAACACATGAAGATCTATTAAGAACACCAAATCCATATTTTCTGTTATTTTGGTGAAAGTAATGTAAACGTAGTGTAATGCCTTACAAAGACATTAATATTGTAACAAATTACTTTGAGATTACAGTAACAAGTAATAAATAATGCATTACGCTTTTGAAGTAACTTGCCCAAAACTGCATACAAGCCTCACAGACATGAAATACATAGGTACACACAGTTACGGTTCTTCACCCACCACCCTGTTACCACATACCCCACCCACATAGATGTTAACAGCACATATACAGCACATTTATCACAACAGCACATATACAGCACATATACATCACATTACACAGATACAAACAGGAAAACCATCACCAGTTGGCATTACAGAGGAATGAGGGCGGCACAGTGATCCATCACCGCTGTGTGTTGTTCAGTGCTGCTATTGCAGAGGGCACAAAGCTTTTCCCAAAGTGTACTCGCTTCCACCCCATAGCCCTGTGTCTGCGTCTTGATGGAAGCAGAATGAAGAAGGGATTGAGGAGAAAGGTCATGAGCGATGGTCTGTGCTCTGTTCTTGGTGAGTTTACTGTTGAGGTCTGATAGATTAGGGCTGGGGAGGCCTATTGCTTTGGCTGAGGTATGAGTGATGCGTGTGAGACTGTTTCTGTTGGCAGCAGTTAGCATGTTGAAAAAGCAGGGAAGGCAGTAGAGGAGGATGGGCTGGACTATGCTTTTGTACAGAAGGAGCAGGTGACAGGGGGCAACAGAAAGTGATCTGAGCTTACGGATGGCATAGAGTCTCTGTTGACTGCGTTTTTGTATGTCAGTGGTGTGTTGCTCAAAGCTGAGTTTATTGTCCTGGGTGAGTCCAAGGTATTTGAAACAGTCCACTTTTTCTACGGTGTCGTTGTTGATGCAGGTGGGGTTGTGGATTGTGTCAGATGGTGTTCTGGTGTTGGTGATTAAAAGTTCCTTGGTTTTACTGATGTTAAGCTGAAGGTAGTTGTCAGTGCACCATTGTGTGAGGTGGGAAATGGAGTCTTGGTATGCAGATATGGAGTTATTGTCATTGAGAAGTGAATTAAGGCAAGATAAGAGTAATTGGGGAGAAAAACTGAGTAGCCTTGGCTATTTTTAAGATCTTAACATGAACTTAAAATAAAATTTGAGCTGAGAAAAGGATGGATATTCCACAGCTGGTTCCTTGAACCCATTAATCAGCAAGTTTAATTTTATTTTTGTTTGTTTTTTTATGTTGTCCCGAAATCCTGGAAACCCAGCAACATCATGTTGTTGGGCAGTGAATGGATGTACTGTAGGCCTAACTAGATTGTGGTGAATCAATCATATTGCCCTCTTAAATCGTAAAATATTCTGTGGTCTCATTTCACTGTTGAATGGGCAGGCCTAGCCTACCCTATGCTTGCTCAAAATATATGCTTTGTCTAGTAGAGGTGCTTCAAATTGGCACTTTTAAAAATCGCCTGTCTCAGAATATGTAGAGTCGGTCCAGGGCAATTCCGCACAAAACTGTCACATCCATAACGCCAACGCAATGCCATGGTAGCCTATTTAGTTGGCGTTTATGGACGTGACAGTTTTGCGTGGTATTGCCGTATCGTTATATAAAGCTCTGTTCTCGCTGTCTAGCTTTCTCCTCTTTGAGCAATCCTACTTATTTAAAAATAACTTACTTATCACTAACTTATCCATCTGATTGTTTCTTGTCCCGTCTCCTCTCCTCGCTCGTTTCAGGCTATCAGTGAGTCTCTTCACCATAGTAACTTTACTCACTGACTCGACTTTATCAGAATGCACAGATTTCACTGGCTGAGTATAGCATCAAGCGAAATGATGGTTCCTGAAGCTCCTGAAGTAAATGCTGTTATCCTAACCTAGGAAACATTTAGTGCAGCTTTGAAATCTTACGTAAAAATCTAAATTAGGCTATTATGGTCCGGGTCCGGATAGGGTCACATCAGGGTCCGCACTCGGACCGCGGTCTGCCGTTTGACGACCCCTGCTCTAAGGAATCTCATCTGGCACTGCCGACCCCACAACAATCCAGACTTTTTTCATCTGTGGTCCCCCAATGGTGGAACGATCTGCCAAGTTCCATCAGAGCAGGGGCGTCCCTCTGTATCTCTGTATCAAAAAACTCTTGAAGACACAACTCTTCCAAGATTACCTCCTCTCCTAACGCTTCTACCTCACACACCAACCCGATTATCGGCCGTCAGACGTCGTCGGACAGTCGGACGAGGCCGGTGACTCAAGTTGGTTCGGTGTGTCCCGTGTCGTCGTCGGGCAGTGGCCGTCGGCCTCAATGACCAATCTGATTGGCGGAGTGCTAGCCCTTGACTAAACATTCTCGGACCATTAGCCCTACATTCAGCCCTACATTCAGCGATGTACGTTATGAACCCATTTTGATACACTATCCTAACGTATTTTTGCTAGAACTAGTAGACTACCACACAGTTGCTGAACATATGTTATTTCAGGTTAGTTTGCAACACCATACATGTTGGCCACCCCTACAGTGTCTTAGCTTTCCAAAGAGGTCAAGCATTTGATTATATTATAGTCATGCCTTCCCCGATCCACTAGGAGTAGCCACTTGGAAATCATGGGAGTGTACGAAGGGTGTTTGCTTGAGAGTTTTTCAGGCTATAGCCTGGGCACTCCACCCTTAGCTGCCCAGCCTGGAAACCAGCATCCATGGCATTTACTTCCCAGACGTCACATCTTCCATCCTCCAGGGGGCCTCGTCCATAGAACATCTCAGTGAGGGTTTCAGGCACTGGACTCATAGTTGCTTTTTGTGGGACCCATTTGTAACAAAAACCCAAATGAGGTGGGGGGCATTTGCAGGGTGGCCATTACTCCCTGGCTTGACCACATTGCACATTGGGGGGGTGCAACTCGGGGTAGCATCCTGTCGACTACGCCACTTGTGACTGCTAGGGGGTGCTGTATGTCCAATTACTTTCTACCCCAAAGAGTAACCACAACCGCCAATAAAACCCAAGGAGAGGCCAGTGTTGAATAAAAAATATACAATTTTATTTTGTTTTAAAAATGGAAATAGTGGGCACGGGAGTCCTCGCAGATGTTAAAGGCCCAGTCCCAGTCCCGTGAGTCTCCTGTCGCGCTCCCCGACTCAACACCCACACCGCCCCGGACTCTCTCTGGATAGAGTTATGGATAGAGATTATGTTATGTCCCGGCGGACGCTTCACCGGAGGGGGCCTGGATCGCATCTGGAAAAGGGGGTCACTCACTGCAACCGTGGGGGGTTCACTCTGTGAATTGTTCAGCGTTGACTTCCCGTGCGGCCAGCATTGGGCTCCGAGTGTGGTCTCTCTCGTTACGGTCCTATTCGTGCGGCCTGCCATTTACTTTCCTCCATGCTTGCCGGCATCTTGTCCTGGTGCCTGCCCTTCTGAGACTCTCAAAAATGACTAAAAGCATTCGGTCCCTGCCCCATTATCCAATCACACGGCTAATCAAACTTGCTAATTGCTGCAAACTATTATTTACTGCTTTGTTCGCGGCTACAAGGAACTATGGAAGACCGCCCCTTCAGTTGTCCAGATAGAACCCGGTGGCATACATGCTGTTGGTTCCGCTTGTTTGTCACCCGGAGACATTCCTACACCTACACCTAGCCTGCAGCTAAAAGGGTGCTATGGCTAATTCGTCTAATCAACTTCCATAGCATAATGCTAAGCTAGGCTAACAGTGTCAGACTGGCTTTATTGCACGCACAGAGAAGGATCTGGATGTATCCTCTTATCTAACGTGGGGTAGACAGAAAATAAGCTAATTCCAAAAAACCCTGCATTATCTTGCAGGTTAAAGATGAGTTACTTTGCTTTTGTACAGTGCACTCATAAACCCAATTGATCGGATAGCTTTCTGGTGTTGTACTTTAATCATCCAAGCACAATGCTGCTCCTTGACATGGCAATAATGTTACGATAGTCCAATATGTTCCCCAGCTGCTGGGTTGACTAATTAAGATATGAAAGAATTGAAATAGCCTATTTTCTTAATTTGTTTTGTGTGCTCAGCTACTGCCACTGTTATTCTTTCTTGTTTGAAATTTGGTCATTGTTATTTGCTTCTGCCTCTTCTTCAAAATGGTCCATCGAGCACTGATGTTAAATGGGGAAAATATCAAGAAAAGGCAGGAACATCCAACACGGGTAAACTCTAGGTGCTGGACAAAGGGAAAAGTAAACACAGGACTAAACACAGGTGGAATTGTTAAATGACAATACGAACAACTGAGAAATATCACAGAAATGTGTCCAAATCACAACACAGCGACCAGGTTACATGCAGATATAAAATACACAAAGATAGAGATATACACAATATCTATGTAAATATCTTTGTTTTTTGGGGAGGGCTACATTGTACATTGTGTAAACCTCTTGACACCTTAAGATACGTGCTAGTAAGAGAGCTAGCAGCCTGGGCTTTTAGGTCGATTGCTAGCACACACGACTCCTGATTTGAGATACTGCTGTTTGCTGATTCAAGTCTGGGAGAGTGGTTGGGCTGCACGGTTCAACACAACACAGTTTACATTTGGTTATGTTGCTGATTGGATCTTGGTATGTTGCTGATGTATGGTGGACCAGAAGGGTCAAACTAAATTACCATTTCAGAAAAACAACTACAAAATTGTAGCCTGGGTGCCATTCCGAACTTAGTCCCGACCACAACATTTGAGGTTGGGAAGTTCGGTCTGGCATTGCTCCATTGTGGAGGAAGTATGCTTGCCCTAGATCGGGCGAACCAATCAAATCGGGCTTTACGATGATGGACAGACAGGTGAGCAACAGCGCCTGGTCTATCACGTCATCTGAGCACGCTTAGATTAGGCTTATGTTTGAAACAAAAACGCTGTGGCTAGAAGGATACATGGCTTTTAAGACCCCATATGGAAAATGCATATTATTTAAATGAGGTTTTATCACTGAAAACGATTATTTCTGAAAACTTTGGCCAAAGTTGAGATAGGTGTACGGTGTTCATTTTAGGACATCCTCAGACTCAGAAAAACATCGGTCATCTTCAGACAAAACTGCCTCAGCGTCAGAAAAACCAGACTCAGGTGTCAGACTCAGAAAAACATCTGTCATCTTCAGACAAAACTGCCTCAGCATAAGAAAAACCTGTCATCCTCAGATAAAACTGCTTCAAACCAAACTGCCTCAGAAAAACATCTCTAAGGAGTCAGGTTTCAGAAAAAACGCTGTCAGAAAAAGTGAAGTCAGGTCTAAGAAAATCAGGTCTCAGAAAAGTATTAAGTATTAAATAAAGACAAATGTGCTATGCCATGATGTAATACCATATAATACCATTATAAAACGTTAGCAGTTGTCATTGTCATTGCACAACAATAATAGACAGTTGGGCATATTTGGTGGGGGGCACAAAGGCCACATGGGCACCAAGGCCAAAGTTAACTATATGCAGTAGGCTATAAAAATGTTCAAAGTTGTATTTAGCCTATTCACTGCAGTAGACCTGCATCATTGTATGAAACATTACAAAAACATGAACTGTAAATCATCTGATCATCTAATAAAAACAGATATCTAGGCTATATATAACATTTATTTTATATTTGGCCTGCTATGAAATCATGTATTGAACAATTTAAATTTAAGCACAGCTCATCTTTAAGAAACTCTAATAGCCTAGATGCATGCTTAGCATTTTGTGATCAGGCTACTTTCACAAACTCTTAGTCAGCTGTCCTCTGATTTACCAATATCTAGGCGATATTTGTAACATTTATTTTGTATTTGGCCCGTTATGAAATCATGTGGAACAATTTAAACACATTGTAAAACTTAAAGCCCAAATTTGGAGACATCAATGCATGTCGAAATTTACTGCAAATTCAAAACTGGATTACTCTGGAACGGCTAACTGTACAGGGGACTGCTTTACACCTTTATATTCGGTAAGGTCTGCTGTTTATTCTGATACACAAATGCATCGAGCTTATAGGGTAAACCAGTCCAATCTCCTACCCGTACCACATCAACCTCAGATTTCCCCCATGGATCATATTTCCCCAACACTTAAACTAACAAAACTAGCACTCCTAAATATCAGATCTCTTTCAAACAAATCATTCTTAATTCATGATCTAATTTGCACACACAACCTTGATTTTTTACTTTTAACTGAGACATGGTTAGATCAAGCAAACAGTGCTGCTACTCTCATCGAATCAGCTCCCCCAAACTTCAGTTTTTTGAGTGCTACCAGAGCAAATAAAAGAGGTGCACAATTTTCAAGACGTCTTTTCAGTGCAATCAGTCGTCATTCGGTGACTTTACTTCATTTGAATATCTGTGTGCATGCATTAAGTCTTCTCCTCAGATTTTATTACTGACAATTTACAGGCCTCCAAAACATTCAGCTAAAGTTTTTCTTGAAGAGCTAGGTGAACTGCTATCAGTTGTTTGCATAGAGTATGACTGTCTTATTATATCAGGGGATCTAAACTTGCATGTGGATAATCCTGAAAACAATTATGCCAAGGAATTCATTGCACTAATCGATACTTTCTCCCTAACACAGCATGTACAGGGGCCAACACACTCCCTCGGCCATACCCTCGACCTTGTTATCACAAAGGGTCTCGATGTCTCTACAGCTGTTAAAGACCTGGCCTTATCTGATCATTTTTGCGTGTTCTTTGATGTGTCTATGTCCCCACACACTCAAAACACAGCTATGATGGTAAAAGGAGAATCATAAATGATCAGACAAGTGCTCTCTTTGAGCAAGCACTTTCACTAAAGTCAAGTCAACTGTCAGACTCTGAAGACTTATTTGATCACTTTAATGCAAAAATGGCAAACATTATGGATGACATTGCTCCATTACAATTCAAGAAAGTTAAGGACAAACAGAAAGCACCATGGAGGCAAAATCCAGCAGTTAAACTTCTAAAAAGAGAGTGTAGGAAGACTGAAAGAAAATGGCGTGAAATACAAACTTCAGATCCACTATGAAATCCATAAAGAGATGCTCCGCAGACATATAACTCTGAAATATGCAAAGCAAGACAGTCTTTCTTTTCTAACATTATCAATAGAAGTTCAAATAACACTCGTATTCTATTTTCAACTGTTGATAAGTTAACAAATCCCCCCTCACAATTAGCACCTGAACTTCTCTCAACTAATAAATGCAATGAGTTTTCATCTTTTTAAAGGTAAAATTGACAAAATCAGACTCAACATATCTGCTCAATTACAAATTCAACAACCTGAACTTCCAGCAACAAACAGAGGGAAACTAAACTTGATGTCAGAGTTCAGCTTGATAGACTACGAAACACTTGAAAAAACGGTACAGAATCTCAGCCCTTCCACATGTGTCTTAGACACTCTGCCTACCAATTTCTTCAAAACTGTTTTTCACCTCATAGCGGCGGATGTCCTTCAAATTGTAAATGTATCATTGCTGTCTGGCACTTTTCCTAAGTCACTGAAAACAGCTGTTGTAAAGCCACTTCTCAAGAAGAATAACCTGGATGCCTCCATGCTAAACAATTACAGGCCCATATCCAATCTACCTTTTATTGGCAAAATTATTGAAAAAGTAGTCTTTAATCAATTAACCACCTTCCTAACATCAAATGGGTATTTTGATTACTTTCAGTCTGGTTTTCGGGCAAATCACAGCACTGAAACAGCTCTCATTAAAGTTTCCAATGACATACGCCTCAACACAGATTCAGGTAAAACATCAGTCCTAGTGCTACTGGACCTTAGTGCAGCATTTGACACTGTTGATCACAATATTTTACTACACAGACTAGAACACTGGGTTGGATTTACAGGCATAGTTATCAGCTGGCTAAAATCATATCTACAAGAAAGGAGCTTCTTTGTTGCCATCGAAACTGTACCTCAACACCAACGTCCTTGACCTGTGGTGTTCCCCAGGGGTCGATCTTGGGGCCACTATTATTCAACCTCTATATGCTCCCACTTGGACAAATCATTCAAAATAATTTGATTTCATATCATAGCTATGCAGATGACACACAAATTTACTTAGCTCTATCACCAAACAACTATGGTCCTCTTGAATCTATGTGTCAGTGTATAGAACAAATCAACACCTGGATGTCTCAAAATTTTCTTCAGCTGAACAAAGAAAAAACTGAAGTAATTATATTTGGTAAAAATGAGGAAAGACTTAGGGTTGCCACTCTCCTTGACACAAAAGGGTTGAAGGCAAAGGATACTGTTAAAAACCTTGGTGTATTAATAGACAGTGATCTAAATTTCAACAGCCACATGAAAGCGATAACTAAATCAGCTTTTTACCACCTCAAAAATATTGTCAAACTCAGAGGGCTGATGTCAAAACATGACTTAGAAAAACTCATTCATGCATTTATCTCCAGCAGGGTTGATTACTGCAATGGACTGTTCACAGGCCTTCCTAAAAGACTATTAAACAGCTTCAGGTGATACAAAATGCAGCAGCTAGGACTCTAACAAAAACTAAAAGAACTGACCACATTACTCCAATTCTTAAGTCCTTGCACTGGCTTCCAGTAAGTCAGAGAATTGACTTTAAAGCACTATTGCTTGTTTATAAATCAGTAAATGGAGCAGGACCTAAATACTTGTCAGACATGCTTCAGCAGTACACACCTTCTCGTCCTCTCAGGTCCCAGGTGAAAAACCTGCTAGTAAAACCTACAGTTAGAACTAAACATGTTGAAGCAGCTTTTTAGCTGCTATGCTCAGCTGTGGAACCAACTTTAGGATGACATTAAAAAGGCCCCAACTGTAGCCAGTTTTAAATCTAGACTTAAGACCAAACTGTTCTCAGGCGCTTTCTGCTAACTGTGCGAAGTTACAAATTCTGAATCTGCCTCGATAATTATTCTACTTTGTCTTTTATTACTTTTTTACTACTTTTGCCTTTGTTTTTTTTGCTTACTAATTATTCTTTATTTTTAAATGATTTTACCTTGTGTTTTATGTTTTTTTTTTTATTATGATCTTTACCTTTTAACTATTCTTTGACTATATTGCCCTTCTATGCTTTTATTTGTTATTATCGTTTGGTTCTGTTTATGTAAAGCACATTGAATGACCTCTGTGTATGAAATGTGCTATATAAATAAACTTGACTTGACTTGACTTTGACTTGATATGTGGTTTGTCATGTGTTAAAACAGGGTCTCAAACTCAAATGAGCTAGGGGCCAATTCTGCCAACGTCATCTGATTGGAGGGCGGCTATTTCTGAAAATGCAATGTTCTTTTTTCAAATACCACACAAAACTGCAAACAGAAAGTGCAAGTGTTTTATCTAGTTTTAGACACCTGTGCTAGCAACCTTAGCTTATAAATAAAATAATGATAAAATAAATATTAATACAAATTATAAAATAAATGAAAACATAAAACAGGTATGTGTGTGTGTGTTTCACACCAAATAAAAATATTTCCTCTCATAACTTTTTTTAAACCTGGCAAACTAGGCATCAGGGTTAAGAAAGCAACACCATTGGATTTTTATATCAAAATTTCAAAAGGCCATGGCTTGAAAGTGGTCAGACTGTAAATGTAAAAATCCTACTGTAAATGTAAAAATCTTTGAGTAAAACAAAAGTTTATGAAGGGGGTAAATTTACCCATCTAATTTGTCACTGGATGGCAAAGCACCTCAAATTATGCACCTTTCAGTAAATACTGGTTGAACATATTTAAGCAGGTTTACTTTCCTTTTTTCATATTACCCACATAACAAATTAACAGGAAAACACCTAAGATGTATACCAACACCTAAGATGTTGTGGTTTAGTAATAGATTACTACAATATAGGCCTACAATAAAGTATTCTGGTCAAACAGTTCCTATCGCGGGTAATCTGCAGTACCCAGAAGTTCGCATCATATTGCGGGTGACTGTAGTTCTTTAGAGCCCTATTTCTACTAGATCTGCTGTCTGTACCACATCCATTACGGACACTATCATCACGATTAACACTGCAACCACCAAGCTATGTTGGGCAGAGGGTCGAAACAAGCATGGTATGCTTAGTGGACACCGTTGTATACACGCATCTCCATTCACAGACGCACCGTGACTATCACTGTCATAGACGATCGATCATAATCTCCAAAAGGATATTCTCCTTCAGAATTAGAAAAGGTGAATAACATAGTTTAACTAAGACTTCATCACACGTGAACGTTTTTCAACATTTGGTGTAGGCCTATTTCTGCTTAATTTCTGCTTCAATTTCTGCAGCACTATGTCCTGCATCGCTTCCGCGTCATTACAAATGCATGTCTTTGTGTTTCTCGCGTGTAATACAAGTATTTCCTGAAAACTTTGCGCAGCGATTTTGGGTTTGAAGCTCTGGATGTCTTGCACATAGTGGAGCAGAGTAAGCCTACAAATGAGATTTGTCACCGTACCTGGATCTATCGTCTATTTTAATCAGTATCGTTGTTTGTCGCAATTAATAGCCTCAAGGGCCGGATTACATTATTATTTTGTCATACGTCGCGGGCCGGAATTGGGCAGGACGCGGGCCGGATTTGGCCCGCGGGCCGGGTGTTTGAGACCCCTGTGTTAAAAGAAGGGTTCGTAAAGTATTCCACCGAGATGAATGGGTAGGGAGATCATGGACGCAAAACCTTCAGTAGAATGTATGATTAAATTGAATTATATTATTTACTTTTCATGAACCGTTCAACACAGCAATTATCGGCTAACATCGTTTAAAAGCTGAGAAAAAGCTCTTTCATGTGACATCACTTGTGATGTCTGTGTGATGAATAGGCTGCCAGCGAGTAGTTCAACTGAGAAGAATGGGTGAATTTGGACGCACTTTCTTGCGATGTCACTTTCTCCACTGCGTAAAAGACTAAGGTTAAGGCGCTGTGAATGCTAAGGTTATTTTGACAGGCCGCAGGCTAAATAAAAATCGCTATTAGTAGGACACAAAGCAGAATATTGAAAGAAGGGGCACCAAGGCCACCGTGGCCTGTAAACCTATGATTTTCAAAGGGGCTTCACGGCCAGCGCAAAGGGGCTACCACGGCCGTCGTGGCCGCCCGTGAAATTCCTACCCTGCCAGTGACAGAATAACTATTAAGCATAATATTAAACTCACCGTTCTGTATCCGTCGTCTTCTTCTGTCCCCACAATAACTTTTCATTTGAGACTTTTTCATCTGACTCTGTTTTTTTTTTTTTCTTTTTTTTTTTTTTTCTGAGACCTGATTTTCTGAGACCTGACTCCACTTTTTTCTGACAGCGTTTTTTCTGAGACCTGACTCCACTTTTTCTGAGGCAGTTTGGTTTGAAGCAGTTTTATCTAAGGATGACAGAGGTTTTTCTTACGCTGAGGCAGTTTTGTCTGAAGATGACAGAAGTTTTTCTGAAGCTGAGGCAGTTTTGTCCGAAAATGACAGATGTTTTTCTGAGTCTGACACCTGAGTCTGGTTTTTCTGACGCTGAGGCAGTTTTGTCTGAAGATGACAGAAGTTTTTCTGACGCTGATGCAGTTTTGTCTGAAGATGACAGAGGTTTTTGTGACGCTGAGGCTGTTTTGTCTGAAGATGACCGATGTTTTTCTGAGTCTGACACCTGAGTCTGAGGATGTCCTAAAATGAACACCGTATAGGTGGGAAAACTGGTGGTTTCACTTTCATCAAGGGAAAACAGCGCTGTTGCATTGCGACATGTTCCCTCGTTTTTAAAAACGGAGGAGATATAGGCTTTCAGTTTTTTCCTAATAGCCTACCCTACTAGGCCTACGTATCTCTTAGATTTCGTGATCATGAGGCTAGTTGTAGGCTAGTTATTGTTGTAATGAGTGTTGTAGGCTAGGAGTTATTGACAGCACTAACTTTTACAAAAGACCAGAACGCAATGTAAAGGCATTTGTGGAGAAGAAGAATGGTTTGTGTGTTTTCTTCCACACCTCACAGTAAGCTATTTCGTTGCTCTGATTGGTCAGGTCTATCCAATTGAGTGCAGAGGCATTCCCCCCCTGTATCGGTTGAAACACGCCCCTAATTACATCCCAATGGAGCAGTATCAGACTAATATTCTGACTAGAATTGAGTATGACTACGTCAGGCTAACAAAATTGAGGACGAATTTACAAGATGAGAAACACTTATACCATAGGTGGAACAAATTAACACTAGGAAAACACATGTAAAAATAAACAAATTAAAGGAGAATTCTGGCGATTTTTTACATAGATGCTAGACATAGATAGCTGCCTGACAGCTTTAACTGTTGGCTGTAGCAACTTGTAGAGCAGATGTATTTCGGGGTACTCAAAAAATCTATGTGAAAACTCGCTAGATTTCTCTTTTAACAAGATATGAAACACTTTTACCAACTGGGAAAAAATTACAAGCGCCAACTCTGATGGAAAGGGAAGGTTAACAGACACAGGAAGTGTTTGCTGTTAAGCTGTCAATCAAACTGCATGCCATTCGGAAGGAATCAAAACAGATCATTTGGGACGGCTACAGGGAAACAATGGGCTCCCCATTTGGAGTTGTAGGGCTTGACATTGGGACATCAGAGGCATAGTCTACCACAAGACAAAGAGGGAGATAGCTGTGTGGTGCAGTGCATGGCAGACCAGTTAGAGGGCAGAGAGCAACAAAATATCTCTGTTTCCCCTTGCAGCGGCCTTTGGCTGTATGCTGCATTCACCACATGGAAGGCTACACGAACAAAAAACCTGTTTCAGTACAGGGCAATTCCACGGAAAATTGACTTTTTGTCACATCCATAACGCCAGTGAAATGCCTTAGCATTTGTATGATGTGAATGATAACATTAATTTTTTGTGCATTTTTTCTCATTTACATTCTTCAGCCAAAAATAGCAAATCCTCAAATTTCATGTAATCATTCACATCATACCATACAATCACATTTTATTGGCATTTTATTTGCTAGGTGTACTCTCTTTTGTTTAACATGTTTGTTGGATGATGCTGGCAAGTTAGCTTGAGTTGTAACATAGGCTACCATCTTGCCTAATGATTTGGGTCAGAACTTCATAAATACTGTTTTTTTTCCTGATTAAAACCACTGGGTATATGCTATTAGCAAGACTAGGATGTAGGGGTGTGTCTGGACCTGGGAGGGTACACAGTTCATTTGTGATAGCGTGTGAGCGGGCTTAAAGTTTAGAAGTAAGGGAATATGAATGTGTGATATTCATATCTAATGTACTCTGAAAGGTGTGATCACTAGTGTATTTATGGGGCACATAAAAAATTAAACCAAATCTAAAGGTGAGGACTTGAATGAGAGACGAGGCAGACAGAGGATTTGAATGAGAGAAAGGGGGAAGCAATGTTTCCACTCAAACTTTGGTGTTTTTGAAATTAGCAGTCTACCCAGGGCTTGTGCATGAAGTGGTTCCTCATGAACAGACTTCATAAGTGCAGTAACTCAGCCATTCATTCAACACAGGGCCAAGTAGAGGACCGGACATGATGATTCTTTCTTACAACTCCTTTTGTTTTCTCAGACTGACACTCGTACAGGACGTGGTGTAGCAGAACTAATTATCTGCTTCATTAGCTCAATTATGGCACTATGTTTGCCCTCTCCATAGAAAAGAACCCTGTTCACATGGGCACAAGTGTGTGTGTGTGTGTGTGTGTGTGTGTGTGTGTGATCCTTGCTCAGAATAAAAATGATTCCTTCTTAGACAACATGAAAATGTAAACGCCAACTTCAGCCATTTGCTGCACCCTCATGAAAAAAGCTTATTAGAAAAACAAAACCTTGCGTTTTTTTTGTTTCTGATATAACACTTCGAGTTCTGTAGGTAGCTAATCAGAACAACGAGTGCAACAGGAACGGCACAGCACGGGCGCAGTGCAGGGAGTGTTCCGTCTCGTCCACCCGGCTGGCAGCGGAAGTGGCCGTGCCATGCGAGGGCGGGCGTGAGCGTGTGGCCAGCTTCGCTGGCGTGGTGGCGGGTGCAGGGAGTGCAGGGCGAAACAGCACCCTTAAGCGTGCGCTGCCATCTTAATTTGCAGGGGCCGCCTCTCAGAGCTGCTCTCGGCGGGCAGGTCGTTCATCACTTAGGCGGCCGTTAGTTTTAATGAGTCCGTTATCATTCATTTTAGGGCATCCCACCTTTCTCTGACATGGATAGTATTTCTTTTTATGTAGGACAGAGGATTTATGTCTCCTCTCCTCCTCTTCTCTCCTCTTCTCTCCTCTCCTCCTCTTCTCTCCTCCCTAGTGCTTCTCTTTGTAGAGCCTGTCAGCTGGGCGTTTCCTGATGCCAATTTCAGCTAGAATGTAGAGGAGAAGAGAGCAAGAGAAAAGGAGAGAGGCCAGGGGCATCGAGAGGGGTCTGTAGAAGGAGACTTTCTGCCATGATGTGATGAAAATGAAGCCGTAGTGTGTGGAGTGAGGTATCATTGTGTGTGTGTGTGTGTGTGTGTGTGTGTGTGTGTGTGTGTGTGACAGTACTTTGCATCTGAAGGACTAGAACATTTAGTACATTACAGGTAGACATTTCACTCTTCCATTCAGGCACAGCTTAGTTTCGCTTGGTCCCTCAAAGGTCAGTAGCTCGCATAAAATATCGCATAACACAGAAAATAGAAGACATGAAGCTACTGCATATAGAATAGACAAAATGGGGCACTTCTACCAGAAATAACCTTACAAAATAATATTATATGAAATAACCAAATTGTGTGATTGTATAGATCCATCTGTTACAAATCACTGCTGTCAAAAATGTGCAATGGAACTCTGCAGTGATCACTCTTGAAAGAGATGTTGACAGACCACTGAACAATCACCCAATGATAAAGTTCTCAGCATTATACAATTCCGTTGGACCAAATTTGTCTCTGAAAGTCACAGTGGGAGTTCTAGTTTGATGCCTGGATATGATGGATGTTCTTGCTCTGATTTCTCCTCAAACCTTTTCTCTCACGGCTGTCCTTGGTTGCTTGTGGTCATATCACTGAAACTATAGGTGAATGTGGAGAGGGCTATTAGCTAAAGGCCTGAGGCACATGAAAATGCAGTTTTCATTGTAAAAAACAAACCTATCCTTCATCTTGCTAAGGTGTATAAAATGGCTGGTGCTTCTGCAGCTTAGTATATACACTTACTTTCCAAAAAGGATGCAAATAGTTTAGCAGTGTGAGGAGTCATGGATTTATTCTTGTTCATATCCTGAAGACTGGAGACTGTCTCTGTAATTACAGTCTCAGATTTGGGTTCTTAAATAAGGTTGCTATACATGTAGACATGTCTCTTTGGAAATGCATTTGTGTGTGTGTGTGTGTGTGTGCGTGTGTGTTTTCTGGGCTTCTCGTCATACTTTTTAACTCAAGGCCATAAGGGACACTCATTTTAATAAGCAGGGTGACAACGCTCAGAGAAAATATGGTAGGGCTAGTGCAGTGGTCCCCAAACTTTTTCTTCTCAGGGCCAGCTCACTAAGCCTGGCACTAAGAGAGGGCTAGAGACTCGGAGTATATCAGTAACCATAAATAGCTTAGTGCTGTGAACAACAACAATCTACCTTAATTGAATATTCCATTACATTTAATCATAGGCTACTGCAATTTAATACCATTGTTAGCTGTGTTTATATTGCCATCATGCCATGTAAAATGTAGCTCAAATGAAATGAAATGAAATGAATACTAATAAAAAGACTTTAGCATTCCCAAAAGTATTAGCAGGGAGTCCCAAAAGTATATCTTATTTAAAATGAACTCTGAAAGTCTTTGCATACACAGCTCAAGTTGTGAACAAGCAATATCCTACAAATAATTTAAAGTTCTCAAACTATGAGAGTTTTATAAAGTGCTGGCAAAAACATCTGGAATGACCACCATTCTAACTTTCACTCACCTGATGAGAACTTTGTGAATTGTGAATTTGGATGAACATTTGAACGAGTGAATAAAAAATAGAAATAGTTATCCCAGGAAGTCCCAGAAATATGACTTGAATAGAGGTTAGTTAGTTATTAACAATGAACTGATAAACTTTTAGAATACTTTGAGCACTGATGCAATCAGCATAGGCCTCTTACATTGTTTGCAGGTAGGCCTAGGCCTACATTTCATTCCGTTTTCGATGGTAAATGCGAAACAGCGCCAAAACAACCACCAGTGGACAAAAAGAGTATTACACGTGTACTGTTAAGACCCGCCATAGAAAATGAATGGGGGAAATTACGGATGTTATAGTTTGACGATGTCGTACTCCCCTGCGGGCCAGATGCTATATACCACGGACATGTTTTGGGGGGCCACCCAAAATGAGGTAGCGGGCCGTAGTTTGGGGACCACTGGGCTAGTGTATGTACACAGACACATGTCTTCATCGAGGCTCATGCCAAGACATGCGTGCACACTCCCTCACACATATCCACGTGCACACACAGGGCTTTGGCAGTGCTAGCACAGAGGAGTGGGTGGATGGGATTGTGAGGCCTAGTTATTGCGCTTCACTGCCTCTTTGGGTGGAGAGAAGGGGGTCAGGATGCGCCACACACATGCACCAAGCTTGGCAGGATCTTGCACCAGATACACAGTTGGATATCTTGGACACAAACACACTCAGCCAAATACTGAAGCACCATGTGTTTATACAATCTACAACACCCAAACATAATTAAATGTCCAATATCCAGCTTATTTCATAACACCTCCTCAAGGGTTAGCATGCATGATATATTATACAGCATTAAGTAAGCTAATATGTGCATTGGTTTGGTTTTTCATAGCTATAATAGAGATTAGGCAGTCATGGACTACACTCTCCACCTGCCAAAATAACCGAAAATAGTTTGTTGCCTTTGCAAACACAGATAGATATCAGTAAGCTAGTGTTTACGTCATGTTTCTGCAGCTATCAGATTGCCTGATTACTCTGGGCACAGAAGAACACAGTGTAGTTTTCAGGGAGGAAATAAAGCATCGGCTCTGCCCCGATAGACACTCCGCCCTTCAGTGAAAGTTATTGCCCGTCGGTCGCGGGTGATACATCATCAGTCCTATAAGGACAATGCTAAGATGCTGAATCCAAGCGCAAATGCATCATAGTTGCACAGTGAGCATTTTGTTGCAAATAATGTTGTCATCAATTTTCATCTTTTTTTGTTTAAACATATTAGTCTTTCGGACAAGATAGGTCATATTTCAGCAGTTTGATAAATCTCCTCTCGTTCGCTTTTCACAGAACGTGCACTTAATTAATTACGCAACCTTTAATTGGACAGATTATTCCTAATGGTCGTGCAGTGCTAAATGTACAAACTCCAAGAAGGCTCTGGGAGTAATTATTTTAATGCCACTTTCTCGGTCCGACGCAATCAGTACATTTCAACCCATTAATCAGTTTCACAAAGTAGGAAACATATTCCCAAGAACAGACAAACTGCTAATGCGTTTGTGGGCAGGAAACTAGGTTTGCCCATCTTTTTGAGAAAGGCTACTGGTAATGGTTTCAGTGTCTAGTTTAACATAAGTGTAACATACATGTAAATAGAAAATGTCCATGTAATACACAAAAACTGAATAAATCCAGTTAGTTGCCAGTTACATTAATTAAAGGCATAATATCATTAATAATATACTGTTATATACTTTTACATTAAATATATAACTTTTTTCAGAATTAAATATGCAATACATGTATGGCAGAGGAAGGGGAAACTGCAAGCATAGTGTCATGTATGTGACGGTTAAATAGAGAAAGACGAGCCACTGGAACCAGTTCAGTAATTGCATGTTGTTATATCTCCTGCTCTGACTCCTGTGGGGGGGTCGTTTAAAATGGCTCACCTTATCATAGAGAGGAGAAGAAAGATTGCTGATTGGTAATAGCTGAGGCTGGGCCAAAGAGGGGAGAACGTGGTGACCCCTGCTCCCCCAAACACACACATACACACACTTCCATCAGAGCTCCTCTCATTTGCATGAGTGATAATGTGATCTATCAGTAGTTTAATTGGCAGAAGGATCTACAGTCTGGCAAATTAACCCACACGCATATTCATCACACAACTGAAGAGGTAAAAGCTGATGCGTAGTCTTTCAACCAAATGCAGTGTGGTTAGTTAAAAAGAAGAAGAAGAAGCCCAAGACTACAGCAAACTTTTTACAGCAAAATACTAACGGAAGTGATCTGCCAGATAACATGACGATACACTTTGTGTTTGCTATAAGAGTCATATTTCTATACATAGAAATCTATTTCAATGAATGTGTGCTAGCCTAGTTTTTTGAATGTGCCATTTGGTCAGGTAAGTGTAAAACAAATACAAGACAAACACACATGTCAGTGTAACTCAGGAGATCACAGATCCAGGACAGTTTAGGCAAATTTAGGCAAATAAGAAAATCTCAATTCAATGTAGCTGAGCTAATAGACTTTACAACTCCCAAGAGAATACACCAATAAACATATTGGTTCAATTATATCATTTACAATCATTTCTTATTTGTATTTGTTTCTATGCTGTGCAACCTTCCACTGATGGATCTCTTTCTCTCTCTCTCTCTCTCTCTCTCTCTCTCTTTCATCCTTCCTCTTCTTTTTATTGCTTTGTACAGCAAAGCACCATTACTGATCCCTTCCCAAGCACAAACTAAAAATCTATCCCGTTGTCATGGGCCGCTCAGTGCCATCTATCATCAGGGCTCCTGGCAGCGCCTCCATCGCAGGGAGGAGGTGCGGGAGCAGGAGGCAGAGTCAAGGACTTTCACGCGCAACAAAAAAACTTGTCACAATTATTTATGGCTTGAGCTGGGACACATAATAGGACACATCAAACTGCTGTTTTTTCTCCCCTCTCTCTCTCTCTCTCCCCCTCTCTTTTTTTGCAGTGATGAGCGCCCTCACATCGCTGGCTCTGTCACTGAAGTGGGTCACAGGCATCTCTTGCCTTACACATACAATTTCCAAGACAATGGCGGAGCACTTGGGCTAGTGACAGTGACAAATACTGGAGCCCCCACGGAAAGGCGCACAGGCTGTTACATGAGTGATTGGGCCAATAATCATGCAGGGCTGTCACATGGGCGAGGGGTGGAGGAACGAGAGGGAGAGAGAAAGGAGGGAGCAGAGAGAGGGGTCTGGAGAGGGGGGAGGGGGGATAAAGGGAAGAGAGAAGAGACAAAGAAAATTAGAAAGAGACAACAAGGGCATGGCAGAGCTGTTAAAGACGGAGAGATAGAGAAACTGACCATGTTGCAGAGAGAATCTGAGAGAGGAGAGGAGACTGGAGAGAACAGCACCCTGTGTTGTGTGAGGCAGTGCCATACGGAATGGGCGTGCATGTGTGTGGGTGTGTGTTTGTGTGTGTGTGAGAGAGAGAGAGAAAGAGAGAGAGAGAGAGAGAGAGCAACTAAGAACTAAGAGTGAAGAGGAAATGGAGTGCAAAGGCTGAGCTAAAGGGCTATTAGGTGGCCTCTATGTTGGGTTTGTACATTTATGTACAGTATGTGTGTGCATGTGTATGTTTGTACGTGTGTATACCTTTGTGTCGTGTATGTGTATGAGTGTGCATGTGTGTGTGTGTGTGTTGTGTGTGTGTGTGTGTAACTAATAGGTCCTGGAAAATCATTTTTTATCCTCTTATCATCCATCTCTCCTGCTGGCCCCCCTCAGATGAGCGTTGCTAAATGACTGTCACCACGGAGGCTGCTGCGATGTGTTCCGCTGGAGACCCCATAATTGGGCAGGGGTCAGCCGAGCCCGTTTCCATCGGTGACCTTTCTTAAACTCACCCGCCCGGGGGATTGGGCAAAGCCTCCGATTCAATTACTGGAGCCGCAGCCCGGCCTATTCACCCCTGCGCTGCCTCATGCCTGCAGTTCATCAGAGAGAGAAAGAGAGCGACAGGAGGACGTTCAGCTCTGCTGCCTCTCACCCCGCACGGCCGGCCAGGCCAACAGAGCCTCTGAAGGCCATGCGCTTTCCAAAGCACATCTGGGCCTGAACCCACCCAGCCTGCATGGGCAGAGTAGACCATATCGTACCAGAGATAGGCCAGGCTGAATCTTATCCCCTAAAAAACAAAGGTACTACACACTTCATGCTTTATTTATCAGTCTATAAGGCACCAATGTATGTTATGTTGTAATAAGCAGAGCTTGTTGTTGGGGTTAGGGTTAGTGACATACAGTACATACATGAATGAGTGTGTCAGCCACCCACAAATATTAAAACAAACACATAACTTTATTTACACTGTACTTCAGTGAGTGAAAGCTACCAAAAACAAAGTCTAATACACAGTGATTTTATAGTTCTATCACAATATCATTTTCAAAAAGGAATAATATAAATAAATTGAATATAAATAAATGTTTGCATGTTTAAATAGAACAGAGCTCCATTGGGACTTTGTGCCTGGACTGCTGTGGTGGTATAGTGGGTAATATGGAAATTGTGCAAAAAAATAATTTGTAAGGACACCAAATGTATTTCATTGATTTGGCAGTGCAGCACATTCTTGGCATATAGAAAATGAATTTCATATCATTTAATACAACGAGTATTGCTACTGCAGTACTGAGGGAGGCTGACAGCTGTAGAACAGTAAATGCACTGAACACATCTAGTGTATGCAGAATCACTGAAGAAATCATTAGAATAGCAAAAAAGTATGACTATTTTATATGTATAATACTTCTACTTCGTTCCAGGACATGTGCATATACTATTCACTTGCCTCTGTAAAGCAATCATGTTTGTATGTTTGTGCTTGAAATGTACACCGCACTGTTACGTGTTACAGTACATTACCTTTGTGACTCTAAAGCCTCACACAATGCAACAGATCTGTAGATACTAACATAAAGGGAGTACTGACTATAAAATCATACCTTACGGATAATGCTGCTCTGTGATTCTGGTTGTTAGAAGCATTTATGTATTTCCTTTTTCATTTAATACATAGTTTTCTAAATTTAGTTGTGATATTATTAATTTATTCTACTCCAACATTACAAGAAAGAAGGGAAATTATATCTTCTAGCAGGGCAAGGAAATCAACGATCCTTCCAGGTTACAAGAAAAAAAGGGAATGGGTGTTGTTTTATCCGTTAGTGATGTACAAAAACACTATATTCAGCACAGTCACATACACACACTCATCAGTGCAATACTCTAACCCAGCTTGTGGCCGTCAATTTGGAAGCAGCAGTCATTGAGAGCTGTGTTGATATAATGAGCAGTCAGTCCTCTCAGACTGACAGCACTGAAAACATGCAACCACTGTTTCCTTAAACAACCAGGAGACATCCAAATCAAAATGTCAAGGTTTGACTCAACAGCATGCAAATTAATGGCATCTTGGACCATAAAATAGACGTAACGTGAAATCAAATTACCTCAAAAGACATAAAAATGCTCTGATCAAGTGTTCGCACCCCCCCTTTGAGAGCGAGAAGCAGCCACACTGCCTCTTCAATTACTTTGTGTGTCAGCAGACAGCTCTTGCATGGAGGGCAGACACGAGAGGCAGCTGCTTTCTTACTTAATGACAGCTGATGGCTCGAGTCAGCCAGGTTAGGAGTTTCAATTGGAGTTTGGCAATAATAACAATTACAGCCTCTGTGTATCCATCATGGTCGCAAAACAATGCAACTCTCACATAACTCTGTAAATGTGTTCAAAAGAGAGACAGGCAGAGAGAGAGAGAGAGGGTCAAAATATTGCCTTCATAGTTGCTGCTTAGCTTGGTTATTTTCAAAATTACTTTTCATAGTGTGTATACGTACAGTGCATGCTGAAAGCACACATGCATAAGTTGTTCTCTGTGAAAAATTGTACCACGTGTGATGACATATATTAGATGAGGAATTTCTTTTAAAAATGTATTTTTGTATGTTGTCTAAACATGTAAAATCTACAGCATTAAAGAGCTATTTTCTGCTGAGGTTCTGAGCAAACCCTTTTCACCGAGCCAATGCAAGAGACTGGGCCATCAGGATGTCAGTCAAAAACAAAGTCACACTGGTCTGAGTTGGACAGGACAGATATAGGAAGGAGCAAAGAGTAAGATGATGTTATCCACTCTGCAGATCTGCCATGTCAGAACTGGAACGTTTTGGAATTTGAAGCCAACTGGTGATCTTTAAGTTCAGAAGACTTTTGGTTTGCACAGATTTTAACTCATTTACTATGTTTGCTGTAGCCTGACAAGCCGGACCCACATTAAAATGTAGGGTCTGGGGACTCACCGCTGGCAGTGCTCAGTCCGAGGGGTGGGATAATCGGTTGTCTTCAAATTCCCTCTGCACGCAATAGGACAGCGCTACAACTCATGAGTCCCATGCGTTTTCCCACCAGTGAAGCTAGTTGGCTAGTTCAAACTTTTGCCAACTTGAAAAAACTCGTGCCACGCTGTTTGCTTACAGCAACATCCATCTTCTTTGTAGAAGGGAATTCAAGCCAAACTCTGCCATCAATCATTATTTTAAGCCTGCCTAACGTCTCTATACATGTGATTGGCCCTATCAAAGTTTAATTTTTCCAGCTCGCAAGCCAACGGAAAGTTGCTAGACTAGCCCGGGCTGCCGCTAGGGTGCATCTAGATTTCTAGACTAGTGTTGCTGCAGAATATCGTTGACTTTTGAGTTTAGGGTTTCTGATGTTATCTTTAGCGTATGTGTGGAAAACTTTACACAAAGGACTCGGCCATATCCCATCAGTCGCGCTGCTGGTGCTGAGTCTCATCAGACATATGCCCTTAGCAACCCTAAAGCCTACAGCATCTCATGATGTTGCATCTCATAATGTTGCTAAGTGATTTGTGTATTCTGTCTGCCTAGAGAAACTTTTCTGTTATGCAAAAGCCAGTTGGGCACATGAACTCTGCTGACACAGTTTATAGAGATGGCAGATGATTATTTGAGAGTGTGTCATGCAGTTCTTGCAATGTGTATAATTGGTGAATTCGCATGATACTGAGATGTGACATATGATCTGCAAAAGTTGTACTTACAGTAGCCACCAGATAGAAAGATGATACAGTTTCAGATGATTTGAGCCAAGGTAGGACCGAGTGGACAGACATTGCTCAAGAGAAACATTTATGGAATGATTTCATCATCTTGGATTCCAACAGATTACAACTTCCAGCAAGTAAACTTACACTGCCCTAGTAAAGTAGCCCTGCTTTCACTCTCCCTTTAATGGGTCATTTTGGAGAGAGCTTTCAAGCAAAATGACCAGTCTGCCATCTTATGGGCGCTTTTCAGCCGAGGTCATTTCCTTCATATGCACTAGGGCTTAATCACCGCTTTACACTTCATTTGTCTCCTAACGACACTTATCCATCTTTAGATCCACATGGCTTAAAGCTCAGAGGAACAGAGTAAATAAAGAGCCAGCGTATTTTGAAGTTGCGGTGCCAGCTTATAGGAGACAGCGTTCAGTGTCATGTCCCTCATGTGCCTGCTGATTAAGGACTCTAGGACGCCGTCTCTAAACACAGAGGTCAGTTCACTGACGGATTTAGCCCCACTCAATACAAACCCTGACTAATGCACACAGACGTTCTCCTAAACCAGGAATTGTGCTCAGTGACATCTGCTTCAGTCTGTCCATCCGTCTATCTGTCCTCCGCTCTGTCTCTCCTTTTCTCTCGTTCTCTTGCCCTCTCTACTCTATCATTACTCCTTATGTCTCCGCTTGTCAGCTAAGACTCCGCAAACGGAATGATGCCCCTTCAGACACACTGTGACAGAGAGGAAGAGGAGAGGAGAGTAGAGGACAGGACAGGAAAGGGGAGAGGAGAGGAGAGGAGAGGAGAGAGGAGGGGAGGACAGGCCAGCAGAGGATGTGCCATGAATCAGAGACTGTGGGGCAGAAGCGTTAAATAGGACTTGGACACTGCAGCATGATAATTTTCTATCACAGCAGCCTATAAGTATCTGACAAGCTTGATGCTGACTCGGCAGTGTGTTGCGAAATGGCAGGCATGGCCTTTTATCTCGGCACATGTTTCACGGCAATTGGACAATCAGCCACTGCAGTGAAAATCCATACTATTGATCGGCCTGTATCTTCTCTATAATTCTCCTGAAGGAAATCCCTGATGACAAATTATATCTGCACCAGTTTTTGATTGGTGCTTTGATGTAAGTGATCTCCAAGGGCAGACAGACAGGCACTGGCACTAGCGTTTATGAAGTCTGGACACACAGATAGATACACACACACACACACACACACACACACACACACACACACACACCCTTATGGCCATACCTGTGTAATCATTTCAGAATACATTGCCTCATTCTACCACTTTGTTGTTCTGCCACCTTCTTCACCTACACACACACACACACACACACACACACACACACACACACACACACACACACACACACACACACACACACACACACACACACACACTTGTGTTATTTACAATGTACTTATAATGACACTCAGTATGAGAAAATTCCTGCTGAAGGTGACTGTCTAACTTATGTCTGGAGAATTGCATGCACTCACGCACACACACAACCACACACACACACACACACACACACACACAAAATGAGCTACACCTCTTCCAAACATTAGCCTAACACTCACTAACATTCTTTGATTTGGAAGAAAATGCTGTTGCCATTTCAGATCAATGGAAAGTCATTGTTGTATTTCATTATGTTTTACTGCATATATGGCACTCTCTTACAAGGCTCTCTCAGCCTGTCAGGGTCCTTTTATTATGTCTTTGTAAATTGCACAGCAGTGTTAAGGTTCAATTTATCGTCAACATAAGCACTGCAGTGTAAAGTTTCAATTTACTGTCACTATAAGTGGTCATTCCTCCCGTCAGAGTACACCATTCCTGATGTTTCCTGGGCTGGTGTCATTAATGTCTCTCAGAAAACATGGTCCAATTCTGAAAAATGAAATGAAATGCACCATAGAATTTCAAGCATCTCTCTCTCTCTCACACACACACACACACACACACACACATTCATTGTCTCCTGGCATCTCATGTCTGTTTTATTAATCTCCTCTACCAATAATGTTCCCACAATGCATTGCCCTTTGCTATAAGAGAACCATTCCTAAGGAGGCCTGTAGAGCAGGCATCAGAAATGAATACAGGAAGCCAAGCACTAGTCAGTATCACAAATCCAGTGATGTTTTGAAAGAGGGGAGCAAATAAGAAAAGGCTTTATTGAAGTGCGGGGGATGATTTCTTGCATAATCCGCTGGTTTGACAGGGATAGGAGGGGAGAGAGGAGGTGGCAGTGTCCCCCCACACCTCCCTCTCCCTCTCTCTCTCTCTCTAAGACATGAGTTACAGCAGTGCTGAACCTTCTACAGGCCCGCCAGAAGAGGATAAGCTTTCCCCAGCAGCACAATGCAGGGAGATTATGCTGGGAACATGTCAGACGCCGCTGGATTTGCGAGACACCAGATCTCTTGTCCCCATCGATTTGCAGGCTGCTCACTCATGTTTTCACACGGGGCTCACACACACACACACATACACACACACACACACACACACACACACACACGCACACGCACACTCTCTCTCTCTCATGCATGCACACAGACGCAGCTAAATGCATACGGGCGCAGTGCTATTTGTGCTATTCACTATAGTTTCTTCTCTCTCATATGCATATCATCACTATAGTTTCTTCTCTCTCATATGCATATCATCACTATAGTTTCTTCTCTCTCATATGCATATCATCACTATAGTTTCTTCTCTCATATGCATATCATTGAACAGCTGCCATGTACTAATGTACTAATTGCCTTCCCCTAGACAAGATCCCCCCTTCTTTTTTACTTTTGATGATGCCTCATTAACTGTTTTATAAGTTTTGTATTTTATATTGAGTTTTAATTTACCTTTTTGCAACTAATGTTGGTCTATTGCAAATGGTCTGCACCCCATAGATGAGTGTTACTTGCTTTGTAGAAATTTCCACTTGATAAACTTGTGTCCACTAACATTACTGATTTTTGTTGATAGGTTTCCTTTATTCCTTGTGATCTGTACCTTATGTAATACTCTGGTGTGCCATTAAAAGTAAGGACAGGAAAGATTTTAGTGGGGAAAAAAGGAAGAATGCTTATGTTTTTGACCAAGTGATTACTAATGTAAATAAATGCTCCATGCAGTACATCATCCACAGACTCCATTCTCATGTGCATGTAAGTGTTGGATTGTACAGCACACTTTACAGTGCTGCTGACCACCCATGGCATTCCCTGTGGTCTGTTGGTGAATGGAAATGAGCGAGGGTGACCAGGTGAGGGTGTTTTGGCTGTGAGTGACACAGGCCACACAGACGCGGCCAGTGAAGCCCAGCGCAGCGCAGCGGAAAGTGACAGGTGCGCCGAGAGGAGGGGTCCGGTCCCTCTGCCTGGGCCGAGGTGCACAGGACACACTCCAGCGACTCCCCCACTGATCAATATGCTAACTCAAGGAATGCAAAATTCGAGAGCGGGACATTTGACAAAGACGGATAGATTTGCACCGTCCGTGAAATGTCACTGATTCAGTGGAGGATGTCACCTCCACACGCTTGGCAGTGTGATAAGTCTGACACATTAGATGCGACATACACACACACACACACACACACACACACACACAGGTACTCCTACCTCCTGTCACCACAGACAGATGACACTGGTCAGCATTGCTGGCCACCCCAAGGGATATACGTAATTAAAAAATGGATGAGTTGCAATCAGAGGGAGGAAAACTCAACTGAGATTGTAGGTGATTACCTGCAACACTGTCCTCCTCCTGTCACAACATGTGAACTATATTCAGTATGTGTGCTTTAAAGCAACACCAAAGACTTTTTTGTACCTTAAAATAATGTTTCCAAAATCGTTTCAGTGGTTCATCAACTCGTAACAGGGTGAACGGCACTTCTGCATTAAACTTATGCCCTCTATCGGCTATAACCGCACTGTGTAAGTTTGCCAGATCGGGTAGCGGATCTGTAGTTCGATGGACATAAGAAACTACAAATTTGACTTGCATCTGATGTCGCAATACATCTTACTTTCACAAAATCATGCAACATATTCCAATTTTTTCTGTGGACATTGTTATTTGCAAAGCCGGTGCTGGATAAACAAATAGTGTGTGGCAGAGGAAAAGTTCTTTGGTGTTGCTTTAAGTGAAGAACGTTGTATATGTCTATTTTGACTTTATTTTTTGTATGGCTACAGTCTCAGAAAGTTTGGGTGATGCAGATTATGCGTAAAAGATGTTCAGGAATTCTACCTAAGCAGCACAACCTAAGCAGACTTTTACACTTCAACACCTTCTGCATGACTTTTCATGTGACAGATAAACATTCATTGTTTATATGCACTTGATGCCAGCACTATCACAAGCAGAATTCTATCCTGTCAATCATTCTGCCATACAGTCTTTTACAGCAGCGAACAGCCGTCTCCCTGGAGAGACAGGGGTTTGACCTCTCCCTCACTGGCTTATCAATGTGTTGAAAGCCAGATGAGAAGACTTCTGCCAATCAACTTCTTTAATTAGTTCATTAAGTACTGAAGTAAAAGCACAGGTGTTCTATGCATTCAGAGCTGTGTCAGTTTGGAATGGTGATGACAAAGGCCTGTTCACATCCTCTTGCAGGAGAATCACACTTCCCTGACACAAAGAAAAGCGCTTCCAAAAATCAAGGCTGACTGTTAGTTTAAAAAAATTGTCTCTATTATAATAGATTTGGATTAATACGTAAAAATAAAATAAGAAATGAAACAAACATTCTGAATTGGTGATAAAGTGAAAACTATCATCGATGGGTTAACCTCAATAGACAGACATTGATAAATGATGTTATGTCACTATTACCTATAATGAATTTACACTACTTTATCTACACTGCTACTTTTCTCCATTCTCACAGTTCTTGCAAAATAAAACATTCGCCTCAATTCGTGCTCAGAACCAAACAGTGTCAGAGTATCGATCCAGTGTATGATTAAAGTAAATTTTTTTGAGCAGTATAGTTTGTATGGGCAACCAACTACTTTCTACATCAATACTCTATTCAATACAATTTAGTTTTACTTACACAAAACCATAACATAATATGCTTTTAAAGTCCATCTCGAACCATTCCCCTCAGATTAGAATTGTGCCATTTCAGATATCTTACGAAAAGTGCTCATTCTTCTCACTGTAAAGGGCAGTGGATCTGAAAAGTGTTCTTAAGATGGGCCATCATAGCCCAGTTCAGATGCTGGCACTGAATGGAGAATGGGAATTTGCAGTGACAGCACAAACAATGTGTGTGTACCAACCAGCATACATCATGGTCGTCTTCAGCAGCCACAGTTCAAGCATTGCATGTTAAGGGAGTTGCATTCTCTTGGGAAAGAGTGCATTATAACTTTTTGCTTTTTTCAGGACTGCTGTTTCCCCCATGTGACATGTAAGAGAGTTATCTAAAGAGGTTGGGCCATTTGTATCTCTGTGTACAAGCCAGGATACTTCTACACCACTTTGATAGACCCAGCAAACTGACAGTGTGCTACCAGCAGTCTCAGCCAGAGACAAAGCTCCCTGTACTGGCTGGTGGCGGGGTAACTAATAGGCCAGGTCACCGTCTCTGCTCTTATTTATGGCCATAGCCCAGGTGAAATATGATGGTCTGGATTGAGACGCACGACTTCCCCCCTCTCTTAAAGTAGGGAGGCCATCAGAGTCTGGCGTGATAGAATGCCAGGCTTGAGAGGGGGACTATTAATAGACTCCTCCACCTGAAACTGTCAGAGGCATCCTCCCATCCGCGGCTCCAGCACCTGCACCAGGCCTGCACAGGGAGCAGCTCAGCAGCTCAGCCACAGCCTCCAGTGTGTGCCAACACACACTACTACACAAACACATCCTCAAACAGAGTTGGCTGGAGAAGCAACGTACACAACAGCAGCACAGCAGCTGTAGTGCGTGTGATCACATAGATTCAGACACATCCATAATATCCAGTGTTTCCCAGACATTGACTTATTTGTGGCGGCCCACCACAATATCAACATTGACCACCACACAATGATTTTCCAGGTTGTACTAAATTGTGCTTAAATCTGGTTAGCATCATAACAACGCTGTGCTAATTTGTTAAAAACTGTTGTATTCAAGTTAAATCTGCAACCCAACCACCACAAATGCAATTCAATTCTGTGGGAAACACTGATATCCATAGTCTCATGTAGATAATATGATCTGCACCTAGAGAAGCCATTGGATACGGAAATGTAAAAGAGCATAAATGGACACTCCTAGTGGGCATGATCTGGTTTAAGATGTTGCATGAAATGATCAAGCATGCTGAAGAAGGTGAAATCCATTTAGAATAAATTAATAATAAAAAAAAAAGTTTTGGCACCATGACTTAACTTTTGCTGATCATGCTAGAAAATGTTCATCTCCAACACTTCCGGGACAATTTTTCAGCGTCGTAATCCCCCAGTGGTGGAGACATGATTGGTGGAACAGTTTCTGCCGGTTGCTAACACATTCACAAATGATCATTTATTACCCAACACTATTTTTAAAGGGAGAAATGACAGCCTCTCTATCAAGTCTAACAAGGGAATAGCTCTCAGGTGCTTACTCCCCTATAACTCATCCAGCTGACCTTTTGAACAGGAATTAGGGCACTCTCCCTTTCAGTCAGGAGCTGCTTTTAGGCCATTTGCATTTTTATAACCAAAAGTAGTCCAACAGAACCTCGGCAAGCCACCTGGAGAGAACAGGGAATGGCTCTGGCAACTGGTCGACACTAGTTCTGGACCGAGGACACAAAACATCCAACAAAGACATGTGCCTGGTAGGAAAGGCAGCGCGAGTCTGCCTAAACTATATAAAAAATAGAAAGACAGTTCGTCAAGCTGATAGGAGGTTGTTTTAAAGTGTGTTATTACGTAGTGTTGTTTTAAAGTGTGTTATTACGTAGTGTTGTTTTAAAGTGTGTTATTACGTAGTGTTGTTTTAAAGTGTGTTATTACGTAGTGTTAGTAGACGCTCATGGCTCCTCCGCTGCTTTTCCTCTCACATCTATTTTCACATGTTTCCACCCCTAATGCTTTTGATATTTTTTCATCATTATGTACACATTCAGTGCACACTTCCCTCTGGGAAATCATCTTACCAAGGCACAGTCTTTTGCCATCATAGCCCTCAGAAAGCACTCAGTCGATGAATTCCTCTGTGCAGACTCTGCTCCCGAGAACCAAATGAATTGAGAGTCTGGGAGAGCAGAACAAAAAGAGCAGCAGGCCTCAACCCACCACCCACCTCAGTACTTCTTCTCTCGTTTTGCTGTTGAGCTTTGTCTAAATCACTCACTAATAAAACGATCCGCTGCAAATACCTCAGGACGCATATGAGCCAGCAAGTTTAATCCCATAAAATAAAATAAAAGTTCCATCTGGAGGCCAAAAATGAAACAATAACATAATATTAAAGTGTGCAAGAGAGCAGCGACACAACAAATAACAAAGCGCCCTGGGTATACGGCATTATGGTGTGGAGGAGATTGCTTTTCATATATCGTCAGAAATATTTTTGTGCTTCTTTGCCGTCTGTGCATTTGACACCGACTGACAGATAGATAAATGCGTCTGTTTCCCTGCTCTTAGGCTTAGCTTGGTTCATTTCAGAGGAAAAGCCTGTCACCTTTGCTCACATTATTAATGACATTCAGGCCTTGGTTACAAACATGCAGTGTTGGGCAAGTTACTTCAAAATCGTAATATATTATGTATTACTTATTACTGTCATTTCAAAGTAATTCATTACATTATAAAATTAATAAATGCAGTTTATTATGCTCAATGCAGCTCATTGCACTTCTAATGAAGGGTGATGTGGTACAACATAATGACTGAGCTAGGCTTAAGGCTAACAACAGTAGAATGCAATAGGTGCAGTGATGGCTCATGATGCAATACAAGGAACAATCATAGCCAGATTTGTTAAAAGAAGACAAAAGGTCAAAGTCTGGTCAATTGTGATAGAAATGCTGTAACTTTAGGCTTAGGCCTACTCAAAATCAACAGAGAGCCCACACTACCTGTATATTGTAACCCAAAACTTAAAGACATGTCAAGATAGGCTACACAGTGCAGCTACTGGCCATTTTGGTGCCCTAACTGGTGAAATACAGTATTAACCTAAGTATGTCATCATATGGCCAACTATAAAGATGTAATCTGCCTGTTCCCAGGGTTGGGTAGTATTTCTGAAACATGTAATATGTGTTTCAAATGCAAAATAGTATTTTGTCATTTGTATTTTATTGGGTTGAAGGAAAGGGCTCTGTATTTTGTATCCAAATACTTTATTGGTGTGTATTTTTGTATTTTAAAAATACTGTAAAATACTATATGTAAAAACACAAAAAAAGTAGATACTACACACAGGTGTAATGAATAATTGGTAATTAGGCAACAATGGTTTATGTTTATCACAATCAGCTAATGTGCGAACAGCTGTGTTCAACAACACTTACAGCTTTTCAGTATTGCTGAAGCATCAGCTCTGGTCTGAAGCACTGGTGTGAAGTGGTACGCAAGTAAAGATGAGCAAGTTTACCTATGCAAGTTCACATAAGGACACTGACAAAGGCAACCATGTCCCATTGTCTCCATGCCAATCTTTAAGCATCAGCTAGATGACTACATGTAAATGTAAATTCTTGAATTATTCTTAATTCTGATCACACTACATGAACTTGCATACGGTATACGACAGGGGCCAAATTGTATTGTTTTATACTATATAGTTTTAATAGGCTAAATGTTTGGGATAAAAAAAAAGCTTTTTTTGCAGTGCTTCCATACTTCCTTGAAAAAAGTATTTTGAGTATTTTCTAAATACAAAAATACAGTATTTCATATTGACACATAACATGGTTAGGCCTACTGTGTTTTGTAGTTTATTTTGATACATTAAAAATGAGGGTATTAGGTATTTTATTTAGAAATACATTCTGAGGTATTTTTGCCCATCCCTGCCTGTCACCTGTGACGATATATGCTAGGCCTAAGTGACTGACCTATCTGGGTGCGTTTGGAGATGCGTGACGAAATCAGACATTGTTGAATAGGCATAATTTATCCTGGTGTCACGCACCTTGCATGTAGCTGTTCGCTTATTTCCTCTGTGTACGAAGTTATTGTAACTGAAAGTAACGATAAAAGGCAACAACCTCCGGGAGGACTTCTTGTCGCCATGGTCAATGCATTTTTTTTTTATATATCTGTGAGTGTGCGCACATAGCGCATGCGTTACGTTGCACATTATGGCAAATTGGCAATGCCGCTCGTTATACGTTTCCCAAAGTATATGTAGCAATAAAATAAAATAGAAATACATGAATACATTTAAAAAAAGATTAAAAAAAGCAATAATTGCATGAAATACAGCTTGTTCAGGATTCTCAAAGCTCGAGTCCGAGTCAAGTCTGAAGTCTTTTGAGTGGAGTCGCAAGCAGGGGCGGACTGGGACCATAAATCGGCCCTGGCATATTTGGCCCAAGCGGCCCTCAAATCAGTCGGGCACACCTAAATAAATACAAAATCTTTGCATTACCCTTAAATATGCATATATTTCAACTGTCATGGAGCACAGAAAGTGATAGACCTAGGTAGCCATGGAGTACATGATCTCTATATTCAAGTAGCCTAGGATATACAAGCAATTATTAAATAAGAGTTTCTGCTTGAATTCAAAGTATCATTTCAAATTATTCAATAGGCTACATTTAAACTATACAATGCTCAACTGACAGCAGCACCAAACAGTTACTGAAGCCTATGTGTAAAGAGCTAAATTACCTAGATTGTCGTAGACGTTAATCACTGTAGGACAACTGAAACAACACAAAATAAACAGGGTTGTTACTGGAAATATTTTATTCCTGTAGGCTATACTACATTGCTGGTACATTTTGGAACATTATAGCTACATTAACTAATTATCTTTAATGTCTTTCAGTAGCCTATCGTATAGGTTACTGTATATTAGTTGGCTTGTGCATGAATATGACTTGATGTTTTGTAGTCTACATTTCCGTCAGTCTACAGTCTTTTAGTAACCTGACCCTAGCCAGATGAATTTCGCTCCGCCTAGCTCCACTCATCCATCTGGAACCGATCCATTGAAGTGTTGCTTCAGAAGGCTGGGCCTAATCAAAAAATGCTTGCATATGATTGAATAAGCCACATGTCCGTCATCTATTGACGTGCTACTTCAACCACTCACATCGAAGCCAACCCGTGACGCTAATAACAGTCTCACAGTCGCTTCCATGCTATGTCCATGGAGGTATTATATATAACTGGAGAGAGTGACTAAGTCCCACCCTCCATACAAATGAATGGTGGAGGCTAGGCTAGTAAATCCGCCAATTCATAGTCAACGCCATCTTGAACACTGGGGGTTCGGATCAGCCAGTCGGCTCTGACCATCGCCAAGTTACAAAGCTGGAAATGGCGTATGGACCAACGTCGATTTTTATTGGATATTCTGTAAAGAGAGTCAGTCCTCCAGTAAGAGGGTGGCGATAATGCACATAAAGTCCTTTGCCTCATAACAAGAAGAAGAAAAAGTTGCTTTGAGGGGAACGCGATGGAGTCAGTGGAGTCCCCTGAAGCGCAACTTAATTTCATTGGATAACAGCGGCTCTAACTAAGAGAGGTCTGCCTGCTGTCCTGCTGCAAATATGCATTCGAACATGACATGAAATATCCGTAGTCGAACTATAAATAAACTATTCGGTTTTTAGTGCCAAGTGTAGCGCATTTTTACAGTCTATGATTGGTTTGTTTTTTATTTTATTGTTTGCCATCTCATAGCGGGTGCTCTAAACGTATTCTAGCGTTGGCCCATGACCAAATCAAGCCAATAATAGCCAGTAGCCACAATAATGACTGGAGCCAGAGCCCTCAATAGCCACCCTGTTTTGAAAATAATATTGAAGATATTCAATATTATTGAAGATAGTATTGAAGATAACGCACAGAACGGTCAGCCTGAGCGGACAATTACGTCCCCAACTCGTTTAAAATGTGGTGTCTTTACTTTGAGTTGTACACCGCAGATGGTAAAGTAACCGTTAAAGAGAATGTTGTCTGCGGACTCAGCAAAAAACAATTTACTTGCACATCCACGACATCAATCTTAGCTCACCTGTGGAGTTACCATCCAAATGAGGCAGCGGTGTCAGAGGCACAGTAGACGGCCAGAGCATCGCCAGGCGCCCAACATCGATATGATTGCATACTTTCCGTAAATCCTAAATTATGTCCCGTCTGCTATTTACTTAGGCTGCGCCAAAGCACAGGTATTTATTTGAGGTAGGTTTATTCGAGGCAGACCTTTTCACGTTATTGTGAGACATGCGTTTTGTTTGGAGCGGCATACCAGGCTATCAAAGCATGAGCGATTTTCGGTTTTGGTATTAGATTTAATTTACTTTTGACTTTTATTATATAGTTAAATGTTGAGACTGATGGGCATTTAGATCTAGAGGGTATTTGATGATCACTGTAAAGTTTCGTGTAGTTGAAAAAGTGTTGGAATTTCCAGCTGTTTATTGCGAGACAAGGCCTTTCCTTCATTCACTGAATGTGCGCTGTGCTCTAATGGAAACCTTATTGCATAGCGAAGTAGCCTAAATTGAGTTTTTCTTTTAATTATGCATGGTTTACTTTTTATTAAATTCGTAGGCTGGAATGCCTCGCGGCAATAATTGTGTTTAAATGTAGTAGCCTAGTGCTTCAGCCTCTGGCTTAGCTCAAAGGCGGCTATAGGTTGAGAGCAACGTGTTGGAGACCCATGGTGTAACGAGACAAGGTCTTTATGCCGCTGTTGTGTAATTTATTGTCTTTAATCATGTTTAGGCTATGTTTGTTCGGGACAAACACCAACGAAACAAGATCAATACAATTTTCTTTATTTGTTATATGATGGATAAACAACCACAACATGCACGTCTTCTCATAGGCTCCTCAAGAAATACGCACTGAATAACGTTTGGCTGTAGCCGCCGGATAGGTACCAGCCCACCAACATGTATGCGCGATGAGAGCTCGCGGCCCAACACGGATTTTTCGTGCATGGAGCTGGTTCCAAATGCTCCATGCAGCGGCATATTTGAAAATGGCGTATGCTAACATGCCGAAGCTAATCTGCACGCTCTTGACCCCCTGGCTATGTCACATCTATGAAACTCCCGCCCTGCGTCCTGATTGGCTGAACCATAGAGTCGGTTGCAGAAATCACACTCAATGGAAGAGGTCCCAGATGGATGTGAGTGAAGCTAGGCGGAGCTAAGCGGAACGAAATTCATCTGGCTAGGGTCAGGTTAGTCTTTTAGCCCATCTTTACCATGATAATTAACCCTTCCAAGATAGAACCCCTTCGACGCTCTACTTTGAGAGACCAACCACCACTCATGCCATCGATGTTGAATTTTGGGCGTCTGACGGAAACTGATCAATCTGACCAACAATTAACATCGATTTGACACTCTTTTGCTGTCCGGGGTTGCAAATCATTCATTGAGAACATTTAAGTTGCACTATTTGTTATTATAATCACAGCACGGCCTTACGTCATCATAACCACATCATTACATTATCGCAATTAATAAGTCATCATAATCATCATTGTCAGCATGGCATCACACATAGCCTACCTGCTCCACCATTGAGTTCTTATCATGTAGCCTCAACTAGGCTCCACCCAGGCGCACCTGCAGGTGTACGTCCGTACGCACTGTGCGTACCATCAGGCTACTCAACAGCGAGAGAAAATGTCCCTTGTGTGTGATCACGTGAGCCCATTTAAAGTAAATGGGATGCGTCTCCAGCAACGCAATGCACGCAGCTGTGTGTGGGAGCCGTAAAGCCAGACGTCACGTTACGCTAGAACAAAACTAAAGGTAACTTTAGCCTGTATAGGGCTGTATCAAGTTGTCCAAATGAATAGGTCATTGTAGACGTTGTCGTTGTATTATTGCATGTGGATGTTGTTATGCTATGTAGGCTACTTTTTTGCTGACTGACCAATGCACGGACCTAAAACGGACAAATATTGTTCACGAGTGAATTATTTTTTTGCGGGGGGATGGGTGTGCGTACCATAGCATTAATTCTTGCAGGCGCCCCTGGCTCCACCACCTGCTCAACAAACTTCAACGTGTTGCTGACATATGCTAGCCAAGTTGTCCAAATGAATAGGTCATTGTAGACGCTGTCGTTGTGTTGCTGACATCTGCTAGCCTAGACGCTGTCGTTGTGTTGCGGGGGGGGGGTTGCTGACATATGCTAGCCAAGTTGTCCAAATTAATAGGTCATTGTAGACGCTGTCGTTGTGTTGCTAGCATATGCTAGCCCACTTGCAATATTGTATTTGAAGCTTCTGCATTGGTGTTACTTGTGCACTATTGTCACTACCGGTGTTAGTTGGCAACTGGCTCCCGTGTTAACTGGCTGCGTTGATGACGTTTCATGATTGATGACGAGTCTTTGACAGATGTGGCCGCTTGCAGATTTGTCCCTTTCTGATATACTAGAGACGCACACAAATATGCATGACATGTTTAAAAGTCAAAATTGTATGTAGTACTACATGCACTGGACCATTAATATGCCACCCAAAAAAAACCCACCTAAATAGCATAAATTAACTTCACGTAGGTATCGAACCACGAATAAATTGACCTGTTTGTTTGGTAATCAGATGTCTATCAACTTGCGCCATGAGCCAGCTGACGGCAGTCACAGAAATTGACTTCAGTTGTATGATTAAAAGAAGTCAGCTAACGTTACCGTAACGTCAGGCTAATGTTAACGTAACGTCAGGTAACAAGTTAACATAGCTGTTCATGTTATCTGGCTACCATGTTATCATGCTACCGTTGCCCAAGCCATTTAGTAGGCCTTCAAAGTATCATGGTATCATGGTTAAGTTTTACAAACGTTTCACTGAGGTTAGGCTGTGGCCGCCCCTACCTGAAGTGTCTGTAGAGCAAATAAATCAGCAAATAAATCAAATAAAAATGTGTATCCTTGTGTTGTGTAGCCTATCCTTTTGTCCAGCCTATTCTTTTAAGAATTCAGTTCATGAAACACAGGCATTGAAACCCACACTGCAATGGGCAGGAGAAGTCTATAACGTGTCCATATTTTACACAAAATTTGCGCACAGGGAGAGTCAAAACTCTAAGGGTTATAGGCTATTAACGTTAATGTTGCTGACATGTAAACATGGGTTTGATATTTTATTATATATTTTATTTCCCAATTCACACATTCATGCTTCTCCTGTGGTGCAACAGGTTAATGCTTATATAGCCTATTGCTTTTTCACGCAGTCGACATGGGTTCAATCCTCCCCATTACACGTTTTTTTTTTATATTTATTTATTTATTTTTAGACCAGCAACGCTTCCTCAATTTAGGCTACAGATACTAGGTGGCCACAGAGAGCCTGACCAGCAGTCAGTGAAATGTTTGAAAACTTAACCATGATACTTTCAAGACCTATTGGCTTGGGCAACTGCTGTAGCAAGACAACACCATCAGCCATGCATGTTAACTTGCTACAATCATCAGCTGACTTCTTCAAATTGTATATACTAAGTCAAATAAATTTCACTATGACTTATCAGCTGGTTCGTGGCGCAAGTATGTAGATGAATGGTTATCATGTATCTTAAGTGGTTTCATTTAGGAAGCAGGTTCGATACCCACGAGTTATTATTAGGCTATTTGTATTTATGTTTTTGGTGGCATATTCATGGTCCAGTGCATGTAGCGTACTACAGACAATTTTGACATTTAAATATGTCATGCATATTTGTATTTGTTCGTCTCCAGTTTCCATCAGAAAGTGACAAATCTGCAAGCGGCCACATCTGTCAAAGAAACGTCATCACTCGTGAAACGTCACCAACGCAGCCAGTTAACATGGGTGCCAGTTGCCATGGAACACCGGCACCCGCCGCAATTTCATGTAGGCAACTTCGATTAACTTCTGATGGCTCACAAAATCCTGGCTGTGGGCCAAAATGCAAGGGGTGGGGCCTGACGTGAGCTGTTATTGGATCAGTCGAGTGTCACTATGGAAATGTAACCAGTGGGCCGCTGATTGTCCTTCCTTTGGGCCGATCGTTGGCCAAAATGATTAAATTATATATATCTATATATATATATATATATATATATATATATATATATATATATGTATAAATTATATATATATATGCGTCGGCCCACCGGGAAAATGACCGGTATGCCAGATGGCCAGTCCGCCCATGGTCGCAAGTCATGATGAAGTCACTGTTTTTGCGACCTAAGTCCAAGTCCCTATCTTTTTTACATTTCTATCCCTTCATTCTCTTTAATTCAAGTTCACAGCACAAAGCTGACCAGCACTAGAAGAGCATTTATGCTTTATCAAGAATCAAAAAGATTAGCGTGGCACCGCTCTAGATGTGTCATTAAAGGGACACCAGGCAAGCCTGATGCTTTTTCTCTACGAAACTCCCCCTCGCTCGGTCTGAAGCTCTTTTCCTTTTCTTTGCATCTTCCGTCAAGGGGTTTTGGCTGCTTCTTAGCCCGGCTCTGCCATTATACATCGTTTGCAACAATCGCTAGCGTTTTAGTTAGCCTCCCTCTGTGCTGTGGATGCAGGATGGAAACTGAAACTGCTTCGGTCGCCGGGTACGATACACTGAACTTGCAAGCGGGATATTATTCCTACTACAGGCAGTAGGGGCGGGCAAGAGAGTCTTCATTCGCCCTGTAATAAGTCATTTAACCATATACCGACTTACGAAGATGAGTTATTAACACGAAAACGTTGCCTGGTGTCCCTTTAAATTAATTGTTCTATTTCGCGAGGTATAGAGATCTTTCGGTTTCACACACAAAGTGCACTTAACTGTTCTTCATATCCTAGTTGTCTCTGACAAATTGAAAATAATGAGCGGATAGGCTTATGTTCATCGAGTCAGTTGCAGCCAGCCACAGTCATCTTCTACCAGTAACAGGAGCTATGTTCTGCTATTTGCGCAGATTTTTTCTCCTCTGTTGTTCTTGCAGTGTTGTTTGCGAATATGTATCAATACATAATACCACTTAATTTCAGGTTAAAATGCATTGTAATGCACGTTACTGAAGTTTGTACCGAGTAAAATATTTTTTTTTGTAATGCCTTACATTGCCGCGTTACAGCAAAAAGCAATATATTACAGTAATTACATTACTTTTGTAACTCGTTACTCCCAACACTGCAAACATGTTCCCATTCTACTTGTACTGACAAGCAGATAACTATCGCTTAGATAACAAGGAGATTACTGTGGCTGAGATTGTTTGAAATGTGTATGGGAAATGAGTCTGTTTTTGCATCATTAACATTGGAACCAAAATGCAATATACTCTATAAACCTGGAGAGACTGTGCTTGTTCAATGAGATGGAGAAAAAGCCATCATCCCTTTGGCAGTTATCATTAACACAAACGATTATGTTTACAATGGCCCCTCATTTCCAATGAAAGATGTGCAGTGCAGATTAGGAGCAAATATTCATATTGCGGATCATTTGAAGGACAGCTCTGATCTCTGGCTCTCAGATCTAACCCCTCATTGTCCTGCCAACGCTCTGATCAACTGCCGTTCTGATCTATAGAAGACATGGATCTGATATTCTCTCTTTGTCTGATCAACTTCACTGATGTCGAACAGTCACCACAGCACCACACTACGCCCACTGACTTTTTGTCCTTGGCATCTCATATATGGGACCCATTCCAGTTGTCCTCACACTGATTCCATTATGGACAGCAGTCAAGATGCAGCATAAGCTGGGAAATTGCTGATTTAGGTTGAAGAATGCCATGAAGAATGTTAAAAATGCGTCAGCCAAATGTAATGTAATGTAAAGAAAGAGGCCTTAACTTGTACCTGAGTTGTTGTATTTCAAAAAAGCAGAATTTTAGTTACATACAGTAAGGATGATGATATGAGACCAAATGCATTTACAGTAGTTGTAGTTGTTGACTGAGGATGTCAAGTTTGACCCCATCAGTCACTGGTCAGCTCTGGTGTGAGGTTGTGGATGTTTGAGAGTGGACTCAGAGCCCAGCGAGGACGTGGATGTTTGAGAGTGGACTCAGCACTGGTGTGAGGTCGTGGATGTTTGAGAGTGGACTCAGCTCTGGTGTGAGGTCGTGGATGTTTGAGAGTGGACTCAGAGCCCAGCTCTGGTGTGGGGTCGTGGATGTTTGAGACTTAGAGCCCAGCTCTGGTGTGTATGACTCAGCAGTGATCAGGGGCCTGGCTGCAGCTGTATTGACACTTGTGTCTGTGTGTTGTGACTGATCAGGCCACTAATCCAGCAGTAAGGGTTCAGAGCACTCCAGGCCTGGGTTTAGCATTACCGCCTCCATCAGACACCAGGCCTGGGTTAGCATAACCGCCTCCATCAGACACCAGGCCTGGGTTAGCATAACCGCCTCCATCAGACACCAGGCCTGGGTTAGCATTACCGCCTCCATCAGACACCAGGCCTGGGTTAGCATTACCGCCTCCATCAGACACCAGGCCTGGGTTAGCATTACCGCCTCCATCAGACACCAGGCCTGGGTTAGCATTACCGCCTCCATCAGACACCAGGCCTGGGTTAGCATAACCGCCTCCATCTCCATCAGAAACCTCATATCATACACTCACCACAGGGGGACAAAGGCAGCGGCTAAATATTATCTGAATATCTGCATTATTTATTAAAACACCAAGTTTATTCTGGGTATCCGCAAATAATATATAACATGTCACCTGCGATGTCCTCTGAAAGCAAATTGCCCTGGAAGTGTATTGAATTACATGTTCCCTTCTGTTTACCGGAAAAAACGGGTCTTGGAGATAACAAGAAAGGTGATATTTAAAGTTGCCTGCAGCGATGGCAGCGTTTCCTGCCAAACCTCTCCACTTAATGCAGGAGGAACAACAGGCTAAGAGCACAAGAGAAGATGAGGATTGTGTATTGAGGTGTGCAAATGTGTGTGTGTGCATTTATGTATGTGTGTGTGTGTGTGTGTGTACATGTGTTTGTGTGTGTGTGCATGCGTGTGCATGTGTGTGTGTGTGTGTGTGTGTGTGTGTGTGTGTACATGTGTTTGTGTGTGTGTGCGTGTGCATGTGTGTGTGCGTGCTTGTGTGTGTGTGTGCATGTGTGTGTGCGTGTGCGTGTGTGCGTGCGCGCGTGTGCTTGTGCGTGTGTGCATGCGGGTGCGTATACGTGTGTGCGTGTGTGTATGTGTGTGTGTGCTTGTGCGTGTGTGCATGCGTGTGCGTATATGTGTGTGTGTGTGTGTGTGTGTGTGTGTGTGTATACATGGCCTCTTTTTCAACGAAACAGAGCAGCAGCAGGTGGATTTGAGTTCACCGCATTAAGGGAAATTATAGCACAAGTCAAAATATGAAATATGACTGTATAACTCTATTAGTAACTGAAAATGTGCTACTTTCTCTCTGTTTTCTTTTTTTGTGGAATAATAGATTGGACCAACTTTTGAAAAGTACTTTATACACAGCAGGGAAAGCATGTGAAACATTAGTGTTGTACATTGTTATTCTCTGTGTTCTGTTGAATTCAGTCAAAAAATTAATCACATGAAGCTTTACTAACTATGACCTAATTTCTGATGTTGCACACAATCCCGTCCTGGCAAATGTCAGAGCTTTGCTCTTCAGTAATCCATTCTACTAATTCTTCATGACCAAAAGTATGCTTATGTGATACATTTTTTTCTTTCTGATTATTTAGATATATTTTAACATCTCTGCTTTCCCAAAGAAAATACTTCCCTTTTAACCCTATGCATGTTATGGTAAAGGTTAACAGAGGTTAACAGAACACACTCCTAAAGGAATTATTTCTGCAAGATAAATGTGCTGTGTTCACTGACATTAGATGCCTTTAAGGCCTATATGCATTTTGTGTACATATGTATAAAGAGACAGAGAGAGAGAGAGAGGGAGGGAGAGAGAGAGAGAGAGAGAGAGAGAGAGATGATGATGATGATGATGAAGAAAAGTAAAGAAAAAGAGGAAATGGCAAATAGTGGCAGTAATACAGAGTTGGGCTGGAGCATAACTCTGACCTGACAAGCCACTAGCATCTCTCATCTGTCACCTTAATAAGGCAGGAATGCACAACACATGTTTTCCTGCACTGTGTGCGTCCCTACAAGGGTCGAGCTGATTCATGAAGGAAGGGAGATCAGGCCGCTAGTGAGGCCTTTGGTTTGGAGGGACAGGGGCTGAAGGTGCTCTGGAGTACGAGACAGAAGGGGAGTCATCTTTGTGCTCTGTGCGTGCGGGTGGGTTAGTTCACACAGAATGGTTGAGGTGTCATATTGTTTGTTTTAATGTTTGTTGTTTTTGCCTTTCAGGTAATGAAAGCTACAAATATGAACTACAAATGCACAGCCAACACACACACACACACACACACACACACACACACTTGCTATACTGCATTAAATACATATTATGGCACCAAAAGCAGTCATCATGAATGGTTCGCCTGTATGCAGGTCTTAATCTCAGACAGAAATGAGAAATGAAAAATACTGTTTAAATGATTTGTATGACAAATGTCTATTATGATATATGATGGCATGCGGTAATGTTCATTTTGCATCCTGGGAAGGCGTATTATCTGTCAGATTGATAGAACCCACAAGCTACTATTTTTCTTAAATATCCTGCTTCACTATATTTCCTGAGCTGAGGTCATTAAATTCTTGCCCCCCAGAAAAAAAGACTTCCACTAATATGTCTGGGTATCTATCAAATATGAAGAAGACAAATTATCTGCCATGCTAAGGAGAGTATACATTAAGTATGAAAAATATTCAGGATTATTTGCATACATGTCTTAGGGTTGTGAATCTGTGGTGAGCAGCACACATCAACACCATCATTACCATCAGGCGAGTGAGATTTCCTTCCGATAAATAACAAGCAACATCACTTCTTTGGCTTACATCTGTGCACCAAACAATATGCACTGGCTCACCGATCCACCATGTTGTTACTCAGTCTTTAAGTCTTCTTATCTTGGTGTCTATGTCTTTCCCTCTGATAGTGGAACGACTCTAAACGACATGGCGTCTCTGTTTCTAAACACCTGTGCATGAATGCACACACAGACATGCGCACACAAGCACACACACTCGCACAAATGACCCCATGTCTCTGTAAAAGAGTCACTCATTCTCTCCTCCCCCTCCCCAGCACTAAATGTAGTGATAACCACACACACACACAAGCACACACACACACACACACACACACACACACACACACACAGATGGCTGCGGCTGTGCTGGGGTAATGTGCTTTGTTGTGTGAAGGTATCAATCAGGGCCGGGCAGATTATTAGAGTGTCTGAAAGAGATCAAACAACGATGCCGTCCGCTCCCACACACCACTGATTTACTGCCTGCCTGATAAAGTGCTGCACACACTCTCTCTCTCTCCAACACATATACACACACACAAACGCATGCATGCACGCACACGTACACGTACACACACACACACACACACACACACACAGAGCTACATGATGGTCCACTGCGCTCTCAGGATAAATTATTGCGGGGGCTGACAGTAATGTCTCTCCACCCAGCAACAGAGAGAAGAGAGCAGGAGGGGGAGGTTGAGGGCTGCTGATAGACCACCCTGCACCTAAGATCAGAGGAAACTGCAATGGCTCTCTAGTTTAACTCGTCCTCCCTCCTCTCTCTCTCCCTCCCTCCCTCCCTCCTCTCTCTCTCCCTCCCTCTTTACCTCTCTGTTGGATCCATCACATGAAGTGATGTTAAGATGTTAAAAAGAAATTCAAGGAAAGAACTAGTGGGCACCTAACAAGATGCTGACACACACACACACACACAGACATACACACACATACAGTACACACACAGTGCTCAGATGTGCTTGATAGCCACTGGTTTCTAACACCTAGTTTAGCAGAAACAATGAAACCAGAAAGCTTCAGGCCGAAGTTCCACCCTCTTCTCTGATTGAATGTATTAGCCATGAGGAGCACTGAAGTCTAGGAGTAGCCAAATGGCATTAACATGTCAGCTTTACCTAAAGTAAAACTTTAAAATCAACCTTTGAGCTGAAGGAAAAAGCTTATATTTACATTTTATCAATGTAAAATCATATAAATAGAATTTGATAAGGTTTGTCACATTGTGCCAGCAGCAAATTGGCAGCTATCTCTGGTCAGTTCCATAAGAGTAATTCAAGTAAAAGGTAAATCTGCATGTCAGATATTGAACAAATCTGTTCATGGTGGATTTAGATGTATTTCTGCTCTCTAGCTTCAAGCAGAAGTTTAATTGACATAAACAATTCCACATTCAGTCATGTCAGTATTGATCTGGGATGCATATCCAATTTATATCCAAGAAAAAACTTATCATGATACCAATTAGAAGCTGTTCTAGACCCTTACGTTGTTCTAGACCCTTGCCATTGTCTTTGCCATGGTTTTTGTCTCACTGAAATGTAAAACATTTTACATAAGAATGATTCTATGAGCACAACAGAGACAATTTGTTGTACACTGTGCGGACAGCAACTGTTGCTTTGGGAAAAGTGTCCAGTCTCAGATGGACGAACTCTTTGATGATGCCGTCACACATTGCTTTTCTGCCCTTAATTCCCTCCCTCAAAAGAGCCAATTCTACCAAACTGTCAGATCATTGTTTGAAAATATGTGAGGCTGTCCCTCAATATCTGACTCCTCATTTGAAAAGCACCGTAGTGTTGTTAAGGCCCCTGTTTCAATTTGGTAAAATTATGAGCTTCAGATTCATAGTTAGAAACCTACCAAAATGAAAATGCCAGAGGAATATGAAATCTGAACAGTGTTGCAGTCCTGTGTATTACCTCTTAATCATTCAATTAAAAACAGACAAAAGATTATTCAGAGTTCTTCTTGTTTCTACTTATTCTGCAAAACCCCATAAATATTTGCCCTCTACAAACTATGGGATGTGACTATGTGCTCTTCCCTGCAGACTTTGGGGGCTGTTTGAGAGGCCAAAATCCAAAACTTTGGTAAATGTCACAAATCAAGAAAATCATTACTGAAGCTGCTGTGCTGTGTCTGAAGTAGTTTTCACAAGTCTTTTCTTAACATAAATAAATCAGAAAATAAACAAATAAAATAAAGTGTGGATACAAGACATGCACTGCCTCTCAACGGATAATGGAATAAAAAAGTAGAAGTGGCCTGAGATGTGATGGTCTTGGCAGAGGATGGAAATGAAGGCTATATCACGCAGGCGGTCTACAGGGACCCAGGCAGACAAGATGGACAGCTAGCAAACTAAATAAGTCACCGGCTCAAAGTGAATTCACTGGGAAACGGCCCATGACTATTTGATGCTGTGCGTGGTTCATGCCCATTTCTCTTTCTCTTAAGATGGCTTTAAGTCCAAACTCCTCGCAGGGTCAGCAGAAGCCACTTTCAGCCCAAATACCACTGAAGGAACACACATGCAACCTGCAAAGAGAGAGATGGCACAACTCTTCTGAAATGCTAAAAGATAGATGCTGTCAATCGAGAGCATGATGAAATATTTAACCAAGCTTTATCCATTAGAGCTTTTTGCGAAAGGGAAAATAAAACAGAAGAAAGGGGAGAGAGAGAGGGAGAAAGAGAGGGGGAGAGAGAGAACAAATGCGTTTGTGGAGAGAGAGCAGGGTAGAGGAGAGGTGAGGCTTTAGTGGCTGTCTCCACCACCTCAGACGCCATTTTAACTTCACCCTCCCACTCACTCCACCCACCTCCACCCCTCCTCCACCCCCATCGTCTGCCTCCCCCTCTCGCTGTCTCTCTGGACACACAGCCACCCTTCCTCTATTGTAATAATGCAGCCCTTGGAATGACCTTTCTTTAATTAACTGCATCTTGATGAGCAGATCTACATAGAATGTGAAGGTTAATTAATGAAGTATCACTGGCTTCCCTTAAAGCCGTCACCTCTCATGCTGACAGACGGCCCCCCCACTCTGGGCCCGAGCACAGATCTCATTAGCCACGCCGGCCCGCCTGACGGATCCGCTTTGGTCTGTAAGGTAAGAGCAAATTGCATTAAAAGAAAAATTCCTGATTCCTTCCTCTCTTCCCCCACCCCCCCTTTTTCTCTCTCCGTTACCCTCTCTCTCTCTCCCTCTCTCTCTCTCTCTCTTGATAGAGCCATGAATATTGGGCACAAGATGACCATGCGCCCACACGCTTGATGAAATGTAAGCCATGCTATCAGTGCGTGAACGTACGATGTCCTCTCTATGCACAACTCTGATCAAATCCCATAAAAAACGCAGATGAAAGCAATATAATATCCTCACAAAGAAGCAGGAGTGTGTAATCCCATTTCTTGTGGGCCCCATCTGAGGCGGATGGTGAGGGATAGCTTGGGGTTGTCATGGTGCACAGTTTGATCTTGATAAGTGGCCACTCTCCGGGCCTCTCTGCTTTCAGCGGGCACCTCGCTGAGGCTTATCGCTGCTGGGGAGAAATCAGAGCCACACGAGCTGCTTTTAGAAGTGCTCTGGCACACGAGCAGAGGAAGGCTGTCCCAATGAGCAAAGACATGTCCAAATCACAGCCATTTAACAGCTATATTGGATGCTCAAAAGCTCTCTCTAAAGAAGCCAAAATGAAAGTTCTTGACAATGTCATTGTTTGACTGCAAACAACATGTTCGCCAGCTTAAAAAGAGCGGTGCCCTTGTCAAACCACCAGTCATTACCACCATTACTTTGTCAAACACCTTTGCCAGTTCGCCGGTGATATGGTGTGCCAGCTTTCACTGGATTACACTACAGTGGCAGCTAGCAACAGAGACAAGAATTCGCTTCCTTTAGGCCACGCAGAGACTTCAAGTTCACATCTGAATTACATCTGTTTCAAGTTGAGTCTTTGCATTCATGGTCAGTGTGGTCAGTCACTTCTATATGTCATCTGCAGCTATCCCATCAAATAATGCACTCTGGTTAACCTACCTGTGTGTGCTTTTTTGTGTGTATGTGTGTGTGTGTGTGTGTTGTGTGCAATGTACCACTCCATCATCTAACAGATGTAATAGCTCACGTAAGCCCAGTGCAAGTCACGAGAGCACTGCAGGGCAGTAAGCACTCATGATGATCTGTGTGCTGACCCCCCGATGATCAAATGTGATAATCAGATTGTCTCTCTCCACACATAGCACACTCTTTTGTCTCACACCTACTGCTCAACAATGCTTGTCATATCAGATTCCCCCCTCCCTTGGAGTAATAGGCGATTTATTCCACATAATTATTATTCAATGAGAGAAGCTGAAAAGAGCCAATGTAGAGCATAATAGTTTTTTAGGGAAATATAAGCAGTCACAACTGTAATGTTGACAAAAAAATATATTCCTGAGCCTCCCCTCTCCCATTTAGTCATTTCCTATTTCCTCTCCAATCTGTTGCAGCCCCTGCGGTCCGTCACTCTCTCAGCTGCAGCAGGTAGAGTCGCGAGGCAGTCGGGTGAAAGGAAGGCTGTGAGGCAGCACACTTCTACCTCACAAAGCGCTGTCAGCGCAGACAGCTCCCGTTAGCCACACAGAGCTCGCAGAGTTTGAAACAAAATTGCTGGCGCAGCGTTTCCCGTTCCATCTGAGAGTCTTTGACACCAGACACTTTTCCCGAGAATCACAGAGCAGAGAGGTGGAGGGAAAAGATGGAGGTGGATAGGTGGAGGGAAAAGATGGAGGTGGATAGGGGCTGGCTGCTCTAATCTGATAATGGCCCTCTCCTCTGTGGCATGTGTTTTTTCCCTCACATTGTGGTGAATAGAGCAGATCAGGTCAGAACTACATCACAGGTCAGGATTCAGTATCAACCAGCAAGGCCCAATTATGAAGACCCCCTATCTGGAACACCTATGGTTGTTTATGTGCATTAATGCTGGTGGGATGCTTTGCTTGCACATGTGCTTGCTTTATGTATGTATACATATTTGTTGCTGATCCTTCAAAGTGCATTACTCCCAATTGAGTCATCACCACAGCTGTGTCTGTTTTTGAAGATGCTTTTTCAACTTAAGTTCAAGTAACCAGCACCTTCCTGATGACATCATTGCCTTGTATGTCTGTAATAACTGTTTTAACTTATTTCATAATGTTACATCATCTTTAATTAGTCAATGTGAGTTTCTAGTCTTCAATGTTTGCATCAGGTGTGCATAAGATGGAGCTTTCTGTACATCCCTTTGTTGCTGGTTTAGTTTATTTAGTATAATTTGTATTTTATTCTTTATATTCTACTGTACTTATTGCTTAGTTGTGTTTTTTATATTATATACTTTTAATTACTTTTTTCTGCTGTTAGTGAATGTTGAGTGTGATGTCTGTATGCTACTGAGACCTTGAATTTCCCCTTGGGGATCAATAAAGTATCTATCTATCTATCTATCTATCTGATACATTTCCATAGTATATAAGTATAAGTATATATACTTTTTTGATCCCGTGAGGGAAATTTGGTCTCTGCATTTTAACCCAATCGGTGAATTAGTGAAACACAAACAGCACACAGTGAACACACAGTGAGGTGAAGCACACACTAATCCCGGGCAGTGAGCTGCCTGCTGCTACAACTTGGGCTTTCGAGGGGAGCAGTGAGGGGTTAGGTGCCTTGCTCAAGGGTACTTTAGCCGCGGCCCACTGGTCGGGGCTCGGACCGGCAACCCTCCAGTTACAAGTCCAGAGTGCTAACCAGTGGGCCACGGCTGCCCCAATATATATATATGCATATAAAGGTCCATAGGTTCCATAGTATATATATGCATATAAAGGTCCATAGGTTCCATAGTATATATATGCATATAAAGGTCCATAGGTTCCATAGTATATATATGCATATAAAGGTCCATAGATTCCATAGTATATATATATATGCATATAAAGGTCCATAGGTTCCATAGTATATATATATGCATATAAAGGTCCATAGGTTCCATAGTATATATATATGCATATAAAGGTCCATAGGTTCCATAGTATATATATATGCATATAAAGGTCCATAGGTTCCATAGTATATATATATGCATATAAAGGTCCATAGGTTCCATAGTATATATATATATGCATATAAAGGTCCATAGGTTCCATAGTATATATATCTGCATATAAAGGTCCATAGGTGGAGTTTAGAGCGGGGCCACAGGGCCACAGGCTCATGCCATTAACATGGTTCTCTTTTTTCTCCCCCTCTTTGTTTCCCTATTGTTCTCACACTCTTTTGCAAACTATCAAATCATCTGCATCAGTGGGTGCTGACAATATCAAGCATTCATGAGTGTGTGTGTGTGTGTCTGTGTCTGTGTGTGTGTGTGTATGTGTGTGTCTGTGTGTGCGTGTGCGTATGTGTGAGTGTGTGTCTGTGTGAGTGTGTGTCTGTGTGTGCGTGTGCGTATGTGTGAGTGTGTGTGTGTGTGTGTGTGTATGTGTGTGTGTGTATGAGCAGAAACATGGTGCATATGTGCATGACTATGTCAGTGCGTTTCTATTCTGTCTTTGTGTAATCAAGTCAACAGGGTCAGGCTCATCTGATGTTTCCCAGGCTGCTGCGCTGTTTTATCTGATGTACTGATGGCAGCTGTTGACCAGAGGAATCCATGCCGCCCATGTGTGTATAATTTGTCATGCGCCTCAAACTAAACACGGGTCTTCAGGACATCTTTTCCCCTCGGCGTGTCATCTGAGGAATAAGCCAGGGTTCTTGTGAGCATGGTCTCACTTAAAGGCATCTGACAAGATGTTGGTTCAGACTTCCCTTGACAATCTCTTGCCAGTCTTGATGATATTGTAAAAATTGTACACGTCATCTGTTTTAACATCTCACAGAGAAATTAATAACTCCTGAAGTCCTAAAATGTGGCTCTCCTTTGAAAAACATTTTACTGAATGCACTGTAAGGCTTACATGCCATTTTGCCCTATCATAAATCTCTTTTTTTCCATAAACAAACTCAAACGGCTCAGCTTGACTAATGCTGTTAACATTAAATAACATCTGTTTATGGGATATTGAGAAATTATGGAAACTTAAAATGGCATGCTCTTTTACAGATTAATAAAGATGTTCCAGAGGGGAGAATTTTGTCTCTCGTTGGCGCTTGTTTGACAAGTTGTTGATGACATCCATGGTAACATCTGTTGCTTTGGCTGTGATGTAAACATAACGTATATCACAGATATGTGTCGGATCCCGAAATGAATCACCACAAGGATTTCAGTTCATGTCTAAAGTTCTTTGAGGCTTCATTGAACCGAAAAGGGAAAACAGCACCAATATGTCAATATGTAAATACACACACACACACAACATAGTCACACACAACATTTATGTATAGTTGTGTGATCTAATCATGTCATCAGAACTGAAATCTTAGAGAATACTCCAAGAGCACAGTGCTTTGTCTCCCAGTGTTTGGCCGCTGCAGGAGCAACCAAAAGGTGAGTAGCACAGCAATGATCTCCTGGGTTTGTTATGGCTTTGGAAGAGGTGTGAGGTGGAATGAGGCATGAATTACTGATGAGTGATATTACTCAAACCCGCTCACATGCCATGCCATGCCCCAGCCATGTATGCCGCAAACCCTGAGGTGACAGAATAGTGCATGTCAATTGTTCATCATAAAGGTTGCTAAAAGAAAGAAAGAAAGAAAGAAAGAAAGAAAGAAAGAAAAAGACAGAGTTCCACATCTTTGGGTTTTCATCTCAGTCTGTATGACAGTAAGTCTCTTCCTTATTTTAATTGGCAGCAGTTCATTGTCTCTTTTATGTGAGGCCTCTGACTCGTAAAGGATGTCTAAGTACATGCCTATGAAATTGTGCTGGCACCAGTTAGCCTCTGATGAGCCTTTCTCTGTGGTTGGATTCTGGGACTCTGCTGCTCTCCTGTGGTCATTTATGATATTAGCTGGTTTCTCTATGGACAGAGGCAATGTTTTGTTGTGAGGTCTGTGCCTGCAGCAAGCATGATACACATACTGGCAGCACATGGCCATTAAGCTCAGGCTAACAGCTGGCACGCCCATGAACAGAGAAGTGATGTGATAAGATCTTCATGTCTGGACACGCTCCCCCACACCCCCACTTTCCCCTCACGGTTTAGACAGATTTGCCATAGCCTAGTAAATGCATATTATATATCCGGTCCACTGAAATGTATTACATTACTGATCTTTACACTGGCATTGAGAGACTCTATGGGCCCTATGTTGGCGATCTGAAACGTCGGGTCAGAGGCGCAAAGTTTAAGACATTTAAGGTGTGTCCAGTCCATATTCGCTAATTTGATGCCGTGATGTTGTGATCAAATGCTGGGCGCTTGGTGCAAAAGAGTTGTTTTTATGTTTCTTAATCAGTCATGGGTTTGTTTTAGGTGTAGGCCTAACATCCTTTAAACCAATGAGAATGACATCTGTCATTCCCTTTAAGAGTAGGGTTGGGTATCGTTTGAATTTGAACGATTCCGCTTCCAATTCCGATTTCTTATTTCGATTCCGGTTCCTCACGATTCTCGATTCCGATTTTTTTAAGAGGCAGGGTCAAAAAAAGTTTAGGATATTTTAAATGAGCTAGCTAACCAACAGTCTTTCTCATGGTATCTGCACAGACTTTTAAGACCTTTTCAAGACATCTAAATGAAACTTAAGACTATACCACGGCAAAAAGATATATATGACTGTTTATGCAATAGTTTTTTTTCCTACTAATTTTAACCCCCACCCCATTTTGAATGTCTACAGAAGTTACCAAATATATTTTGGTGAAAGAAAAATAATTGTGTGTGAATTACCTTCACAGCTATAAATGCCCAATTTTAGGGTCTGGGCTGCTTGCTTTTGAAGCTGGCTGTACATATTTGGTTTTGCTTACTGCTGAGGCTGACTGTTCTTCACCTGTGTCTGTAGTAGCCTAGGCTACTTGCCAAAGACATGTGCACTGGACTGGATTCCCTTCAATATTTTTTTCAAAGTTAGACTAAGCTATTTACATATTTTAATAAACCTACTTTATATAATTTACTATGTGCATCTATTGTTCAATATGCAGCACAGCAAATTAAAGTTAATCCACTACTTTACATTTTGCATACCAGTTGTATCTAAACTAACCAAAGCTTGACTGAAACATTGTAAAACCATTGACTTGTTTTAAATTAATTAAGAGACAGGTCCTCCTCGCATGATCCTGCTGAAAACTGCTGGTTTCATCTCAAAGCACCGCGTATTATGAGCGCCGCGTTTTTTTATGTAGCTAGTCGCCGACATTCAAAAATATGCGGTTATAGTTCACAACTTTTGCGAAGTAGGCCTATAGCCTACTGGGAAACGCTGGCAAGCAAGCTGCTGGCAGATATTACAGGTAGGCTATTATAACTTAGACAGATATTTTCTTCCCTAGGCTAGGCCAGCAACACACGCTGGAAAGATGCAAACAGATCAACTTAACATCCTCCTGATTGCGAAGCACTGCACATAATTTGACCAGCAGTCTTTGCGTCCATAGTTTGTGAAACGATGCTGCGTCCGAGCAACGATTTTAGATGCCAAGCGCAACTCCAAAAAGGAGAACAAATGAGCGTCCGGCTTGAGGCTGCGCCGGACGCCGGACAGGGCTTTTAAAATCCATATGTCCGGCCTAAATTCGAACGTATGGCCAACCTGCTCTTTCTCCCGCTCATTCTACCGTAGGCTTCCTCATTCCACGTAGGCTACCTGTATATCTCTCTGGCCTCAGCTACACCACGAAAACCTCAGGCATATTATTTTGTAATAAACCACCTTTAACCACACCCGTGAAAAATATCTTCACTCGGCAACCACTACACTTTCTCTTACACTATCTTCCCTCAGGGTGTGTCCCTGACCTTTTCAAGACAGCCAGTGTCCAGCCCCTCCTAAAAAAAACCTGGCCTTGATCCTTCCATTCTAAAAAACTTTCGTCCAATCTCTAAATTGCCCTTTATCTCCAAAATTCTGGAAAAGGTGATCTTGATGCAACTTTCTGAAGTGCTATAGCATCCTGGAGAAATTTCAGTCAGGTTTTCGTCCTATGCATAGCACTAAAACTGCTCTTATCAGGGTAGCCAATGATCTACTAATGGCAGCTGATTCTGGTGAGCACTCTGTTTTGGTGTTGCTGGATCTCACCGCTGCTTTTGATACCATTGATCATGCTATTTTAATTAGAAGACTAAGAGAATGCTTTGGACTGGTTCATATCCTATTTATCCAACAGGACATTTTTTGTTTCAATAGGTAATTTTACTTCCTCTACCTCAGCTATTACTTACGGTGTTACCCAAGGTTCAATTTTAGGACCAATATTGTTTTCCCTGTATATGTTACCTCTAGGCCACATAATTCGCCGCCATAACATATCATTTCACTGCTATGCTGATGACACACAGCTGTACCTCTCAGTCAAACCAAACATGCTTAACAAGCTAACTGTACTGCAGGATTGCATAGCTGATGTGAAAGACTGGATGTCTCAGAATTTCCTACAGCTTAACTCTGACAAAACAGAAGTCCTTTTCATTGGCCCTGACAAAGTCTATAATCAAGCTAAGACTTTTCTTGGAAATTTAGCCTCAAATAACAAGACTACTTCTAGAAACGTAGGGGTTTTATTTGATACAGATTTAAAATTTGACCAACATGTAAAACTCCTTGTGCAGTCCTGTTATTATCAACTGAGAAATATTTCCAAAATCAGATTAATGCTTTCTTTAGAGGTCACAGAGAGAATTATACATGCATTTGTCTCATCTAGACTTGATTACTGCAACTCCTTATTCACCTGTTTAAATCGTCATTCCATCTCTCGTTTACAAACTGTTCAGAATTCAGCAGCCAGACTTTTGACAAAGTCTAAATTTAGGGAACACATCACCCCAGTTCTGGCCAATCTTCACTGGTTGCCAGTGAGTTTTAGGATTGATTTTAAAATCCTCCTTTTTACCTATAAAGCATTACATGGTTTGGCACCTGACTATTTAACAGATTTATTAACCCCCTACTGTCCAGCTCGGCCCCTCAGATCCTCCAGCCTGGGACTTTTAGTTGTTCCAGAAAGTAAACTGTCAACTAGGGGTGACCGATCATTTGCAGTTAGAGCACCCAAGCTTTGGAACAGCCTCCCTTATAACATCAAATCTGCACCATCTGTGGCTTTCAAATCTAGTCTAAAGACCCACTTATATAAAATTGCTTTCCTTAAATAGTGAATGATTCCACTCATGTCTCTGCTAATTTATTATCATTTCTGTTTGTTTATTTTGTCTTGGGTACTATACTGTATACCTTTTCTATTTTCTTTTTTATATATATTTAGTTAAGTTTGTGTTTGTAGTTTGGTAGTTTACTATTTTATCATTTTTATTATTATTATTATTATTACTATTGTTGTTATCATTACTATTGTTTTGTTTTTTGCTTTGTTTTGTTTGTTTGTTTGTCTGTAGAGCACTTTGTGCTTTGTGCTTGAAAAGTGCTATATAAATAAATTGTATTATTTATTATTATTATTACACTTCCTCCCGTAGCCTAGTAACTAATAGCCTAGTCACTTATACAATTGTGTTTTAAATACACAAAACTGGATTGAGACATCACTCGCTCTCTTGCACTCGCTGGCGGTCCCATACGCACATTTAATACCTCTCTTTGAAAATTCAGTTGTATTTAAGACTTTTTAAGGATCCGCAGGAACCCTGCTTTCTGAATGAAATAGTCTGACCTTCTCCATGAATTTTAATTCTATGAACTATGCGCTTCTTCGTTGGTGTTCAGCCGTTTCTTCTTCCGGTCGGCGGACTGGAAATCGAAACTGGGAATCGAAATTTAAACTTTTGAACGATTCCGGGAAAATCGCAAAGATAGTCCCGGTTCCAACCAATACTCGGTAGGCTATTCGATACCCAAGCTTATTTAAGAGCCAGCAACATCAAACAGTCCGTCTGTTTTTTTTACAGTTAACATATCTGAAGGAATCTGCTTACACAATTCCACTAGTAGGCTGCTTGCTTTACTAAAACCTGTGTGTGACTAGCAGAGTAATAGCCTACATGCATTCTGTGTAACCTACGTTGTGTTGAACCTGCATGGTTCAGCCCTGGACACGCTTGGACTCGAACCCACGAAACACCTCAGATCGGGAGTAGAGCGGGCTGGCAATCGAGCTAAAAACCCAGGCTACTAGCTTTCATGCCAGCAGCACTTTTGAGGCGTCGGGGAGTGAGGTTTTCCAACGTTTTACAGTTTTGACAATTGAAGTACAGTGATGTACAATGTACATAATCAATTTCCACCTCGCATTATTTTAACACTCACTATTTTGAAATATTTGTGTTTTGGAGGTGAAAAAAGATGTGTGACTAACGTCGCCTTACAGCTTGTCCTAACTGCGAATGTCTGACTGTTATGTATAGAATGCTCTCTGTCCAGTGTCCGGTCAAAATCTGTGAAATATAACATTCTATTGTGTCATTTTTCCCATTCAAAATAGCAGAACAACACAAGCTACAGAAAGACAGTAGAAACACATGGTGCTGCTTCCAGTTAGGACATTCCCATTGAGGGCGCTGTAATAACTGATTTGGTCTCAAACTTGCTCGCATTGCATGCAGTTAGCATACAGTGTTCAGCAGCGATCACACATTTTGTTTCATCTCCAGGTGCTTCTATTGCATTGTTTCCCTATGGCACAATGTGACTTGACCATTACAACCTGCCTCACATTTATTTACGAGGTGCAAGCAGACAAAAAATGTTTTAGATAAAAGTTAAAGATAACGATTTTTTTCAACAATGGGTCTTTGCTTGGCTACCTATTTATCTATAATGTAGCATATAGCAAAGGGATGCACACAGTAAATATCTAGCCTACCTCACGGTTTTTCAAATGCAAATCAAATTGGCAGATAGGGCCTATTTTGTGAATATTAAGAAAACAAACACATAAAATGTTATCAAAATTAAGCAAAGCCAGTGGTGGTCCAATATCTGCTAATCTGATTTTTCTATCTGGGATTTTGTGGATAAATATTGCTTTTTCATGTGAATATTAAGAAAAAAAAAACATAAAATGTTATCACACCGCAAGCCACTGGTTTTCTGTCTGCAAACGTGATTTTGCTATCGGTGGCTGATTGAAAGCAGAGGACTGTAATGAATAAAAAACAAGTTGTAAGACAATAAACAAGACTTCTGGGGTGGTGCTTTTACCAAAACTCCAGTTTGATTGTGTTACAGAACATTGAGTTGGGGGAATGCTAATTATTTTGTTATTACAGTGCATGAAAATAGATAGATAGATAGATAGATAGATACTTTATTGATCCCCAGGGGAAATTCAAGGTCTCAGCAGCAGCATACATACAACACAAAACACATTCTTTAACAGCAGAAAGAGTAATTAAAGTATATAATATAAAAACACAACTAAGCAGTAAGGACAGTAGAAGATAAAGAATATGCTAAATATACTAAAATACAAATTATACTTAATTAACAAATTAAAATACAAATTATACTTAATTAACACTTAATACAATATATAAAAATATACTAAAATACAAATTACAAAAATACAAATTATACTAACACTTAATCTAAATCAATTCTAAAAACAGTATCCATATAGTGGTGATTAATAAATCAGAGGCGCTTGCAATGACTGAGGCAGGGACTGAGCCTGTGATTCTATGTGCATAGTAAGGTATGGTAAGGTGCTCTAAGGTGCTCTGTGTGAATGAGTGTCATGGTGGTAGTGCAATGGTGATAGTGGTCATGGTGATAGTGCAAATGAGTAAGTCAACAGTGCAACAATGCAGAAATAAAGTAAAGTAAAGTCTATATATCTATATATTTAACTATTTAAGAAAATGTATAAGTGTGGCCACAGTTCGGCTGTGGCATGGAGGGTTATGCATATGTGCTGATGTGCTAATATAGCACGCAAACAGTGAGGCATAAAGACAGTGGTACAAGTGGCTAGTGGACAGACAGTACCAAACATGGAGGGGGTGAAGAGGCAGACAGACTATGCAGAGAAGTCTATCTCTCCTCTTCCCTTAAGTGAGGCATTGAACAGTTCAATGGCCCTGGGGACAAATGACTTTCTCAGTCTGTCAGTTGTGCAAGGCAGTGAGCAAAGTCTCCAGCTGATCAGGCTCTTCTGCTTAACAATAGTGCTGTGGAGTGGGTGACACTCATTGTCCAAGATGTTGATCAGTTTGTTCAGGGTCTTTTTGTCAGATAGTGAAGTGATGCACTCCAGTTCAGCTCCAACTACAGAGCCAGCTTTCCTTACCAGCCTGTCAATTCGCCCCACATCCTTCTTCCTTGTGCTTCCTCCCCAGCATACTATTGCATAGAAGAGGACGCTGGCAACAACAGACTGGTAGAACATCCTGAGGAGCTTACTGCACACATTGAAGGACCGCAGCCTCCTCAGGAAGTACAGTCTGCTCTGCCCTTTCTTGTAGAGTGCGTCAGTGTTGGCTGACCAGTCCAGTTTATTGTCCAGGTGGAGACCCAGATACTTGTAGGTGCTAACCACCTCCACATTGACCCCATCAATGTGGACTGGTAGCAGAGTGGGCTTAGACCTGCGGAAATCCACCACCATCTCCTTGGTCTTTGAAGTGTTAAGTTGAAGATGATTGAGTTCGCACCATTGCACAAAGTCCTCCACCAGGCTCCTGTACTCCTCCTGCCCGTTCCTGATACACCCCACAATTGCAGTATCATCAGAAAACTTCTGCATGTGGCATGACTCGGTGTTGTAGCAGAAGTCAGATGTGTACAGGGTGAACAGGACTGGAGAGAGCACAGTTCCCTGTGGGCTCGGTGCTGCAGATCACAGTGTCAGAGAGACAGTTCTTTAGTCTGACGAACTGTGGTCGCTCGGTCAGGTAATCTGTAATCCAGGTTACCAGGTGAGCGTCCACACCCATCTGCAAGAGCTTGTCTCTGTTCTTACTAGGCAACAACAACAACTTCTTCTTCTTATAATTATTCCGCTTACCACTTTTTCCGTACGCAATTTCTCTTGAACAGTTTAACTTAGAAACTTCATTCAAACTTTGTAACGTAGGTATTCAAACGGACCAAGCTGCTATGTCTTTTCAACTTTGAAACTTTTATACTTTTTAAACTATTAACCCTTAGAACCCTAAGCTGTTTTTAGGGCATTTTCACTACCTTTATTCATAAGGATTTATTCTGGTCATTGTAAGTGCCACACACACATATTATATATTGTTTTTTTCAGCAGAGTCTAGGCTATCCAGATGTGCCATCATTTCAAATATAATATAAAATATTTAAAATATAAAAATCATATTATAAAAATTCTTATATTTTGACCTGTATCTCACCACAGCAAGCTCATAGCTCTACATGCATGTTATGTGTGTGTAGGGCAGACTGTCCTGAAACGGGCAATATCATTGCCATGTTGGAGGGATACTCTGGGGCTGAGCAATGTACCGAAATATGTGGTGTGTGATTTACGGAAATAAATGCCATTTTTTATTTAGCGATGAAAAATTACCATTCTGCGCTCCATATCTGTGACACTAACTGATCTGACCTGACTTGACCCAAGTTTGCCTGTTAGCATGTGTGACTATGGTGTATGCACTCATGATGATTCTCAACTTTTTACTGCATTGCCATGAACAAAGTAAAGGCAAAAAAGGTGTTTCTCTGTTGAACAAATTGGGATGCAATGTGAGCCTTGAATTGGATGCCATGCAGGAATTTGCTAGGATCTCAAAACCGGATTATGAACATGTTTTGCCATAGAGAAACACACGATAGCGTTGGATTATAAACATGCTTTGCCACAAAAACAGACAAAAACGTGGGGTAAGTTGAGCTATATGAAGTTATTATTTTGCTGTCACTTCGTCTGTTTTATAACCCAGAAGGATGTATTTGGTATCAAATGATAGCTCTGTGTCTCCTCTTTCATCTAACATACGTGGCATATATATCCGATCACGGGTCCGCGAGTAATTACTCCGAGAGTAATGGGTGTGCAGCGTTGGTTTGTGTACATGACGTTAATATTTTGCAATCACTTCGTCTGTTTTTATAAGCCAGAAAGATCGATATCCATGGTACCAATGGATAGCCCTGTTTCTCCTCTTTCATCTGATATGCTTGCCATATCTATGCGATCACGGGTTCGCGAGTAATTCAAACGAGAGTAATGGGTGCGCAGGTGAACGCCGAGAGGTATAGACTTTAAATATGATGCAATTTTATTTAATTTCATGATTTTTTTTCATTTTCATACTTGATCGTCCAGACAAGTGCGTAGTCTCTTTGGAAAGCCCCACTTCTTCTCTGTCATAAAATAAAGGTTTTATCTCGTTGTGATGAACAGTCGCGGAGCAATGTAACAGAGAAGAAAGGGTGTGTTTTTTGACGCACTTTGCGTCAATCGGGTTCTAAGGGTTAAAGAAAAACTTTTTAAAAATCCCCATAGACTTAACATTGCCGATTATGACATCATAATACAGCCATTAAGCAATTAGAATCCTATGGCAGGTGTTCAGGCCACCTGCAGCCTCAGGCTTTACGCATACAATCTGGGTCAATTAAGACTACACATCCTATTCAACTGTTTCCTCTGCCCAAAACTGTTTCAAAATAAAAGTCCTCACTACAATAATCCACTGATAAACAATGTAACCCATTAAACTACTGAACTTTTTACATTCAACTTTTAAACGGTCTACTTTTAAACTATCATTAAACTATCTATCTATTCAACTAGCTGTCTATCAACAACTTTTAACTTGTCATCAACTATGTCAACACTTGTCATCAACTATGACTCCTACCCACTGTAGCTAGTTAGCATGGTTAGCATGTTAGCATGTTTAGCAAAACTGCTAAAAATGATTAGCTAGGTTAGCCAAGTCACAGGGTTAGCATAGTTAGCATGTTAGCATGCTAGTTAGAATAGTTAACATAACAACTAAAAATGATTAGCTAGGTTAGCTAAGTCAAATGGTTAGCATAGTTAACATGTTAGCATGCTAGTTAGCATAGTTAGCATAACTACTAAAAATGATAAGCTAGGTTAGCTAAGTCACATGGTTAACATAGTTAGCATGTTAGCATTGCTAGCATAGTTTACATGTTTATCAAAACTGCTAGAAAACGTTAGCTAAGTAGCATGGTTAGCATGTTAGTATTGCTAGCACTGCTATAAAACATTAGCTAAGTAGCATGGTTAACATAGTTAAAAATCTTAGCATAACTGCTAGCAAACATTAGAACCATTCCAACTTTCAGTTATTGTCAAATATCTACCTATACACAGCCATTAAACTATTTGAATAACAACATTCATTAAACTTCCAGTCTGTCAACAACTTTTAAACTATTTACCTTCAACTTTGAAACGGTCTACTTTTAAACTATCATTAAACTATCTATTAAACTAGCTGTCTATCAACAACTTTTAAACTATCTACTGTCTATCAACAACTTTTAAACTATCTACATTCAGCTTTTAAACAGTCTACTTTTAAACTATCAACTTTTATTAAGCTATGCAACCACCATGTCTATCCTAGCATCACCGTAGTAACCATCTCTGTATTATCTGTTTTAACTATACATGATATTTTACATCACAACTTTAGCATTTTCATGCACTGGTAATTCCTTGGAATTGCCTTTCTAGTTGTTTGTTTGCTGTTGCACTGTTCTCTCAACTAATGATAAACTATGATTTGCTGTTATGTAAAGCACTATGGGACTGCAACTATACTTCAGATTCACTTGTCACAGATTGCCACAGAACCATCCCATTCTCCACTTAGTAGAGGAGTTACTTTCCTTTGCTGAATGTAAAGGCACAGTCAGCGAGCATATGCAATTTCAAGCCCAACATGTCACATTCAGCAATCATCTCCTCACAACCGCTAGCTCATTCTGTGAGTACACTGTACCTCTCTGGTGTGTTTGTTTGGTCCTTGGTTGAAATGTAATGTATAGGCTATGTTGTTTTGAACAAAAGCGTCTGCTATTTAAATATAAGCAAACGTGACTTCTTGCGCAATCGCTGACTGCACCTTTAATTGACTATCTTAATCGACAATGTCTAAATGGCAGACTTGTTGGTTGTGCTCAAAGGCAAGCAAAGGATAGGCTACCATTACAATGCAGGCCACAGGGCACGGGCACACACACACACACAAACACAGAAAGAGAGAGAGACTCTTTCACACACACACACGTGTGCACACACACACACACACACACTTTCTGCTGTGTGTGTGTGTGTGTGTATGCTACTGTGACCTTGAATTTCCCCTGGGGATCAATAAAGTATCTATCTATCTATCTATCTATCTATCTACACACACACACACACACACACACACACTCACCCAAACTTAGTCAATCCCAGTTTGCTCATCCAGTGCCATTCACACTGAAATTAGGCTAGTTTTTGGAATATTGTTTTGCAAGGGCGTAGGTTTGGTCTCAGCTTTGGTGGGGACACATCCCCAACTCCTGTTGTCACAATACCAACATTAGTGTTTCAATACCAATACTAAGCGAAGAATCTCAATTTCGATACTTTTGCGATTTTTTAAAACTTGATTTGGTTTGTGTGATTTGTGAGATCATTCACATCAGTGGCAATCATAGAATTTGATTGACCCTCCACACACACACGCACACACAAACACAGACATACATAGAAAGTGATGGTTGTCATCAGTGTTGGGCAAGTTACTTCAAAATCGTATTATGTATTACTCATTACTGTACTTTCAAAGTAATTTGTTACATTATAATATGTATCTGAATTGTAAGGCATTACACTACTATTGTATTACTTTTGAGTTACTTTCACCAAAATATCTAGAAATATGAATTTGGAATTCTAAATGCAGTTTATTATGCTCAATGCAGCTCATTGCACTTCTAATGGAGGGCGATGTGGTACAACATAATGACTGAGCTAGGCTTAAGGCTAACAACAGTAGAATGCAATAGGCACAGTGATGGCTCATGATGCAATACAAGGAACAATCATAGCCAGAATTTTGTTAAAAGCAGACCAAAGGTCAAAGTCTGGTCAATTGTGATAGAAATGCTGTAACTTAGGCTTAGGCCTACTCATTAAAATTAACAGAGAGCCCACTACCTGTATATTGCAACCCAAAACTTAGACATGTCAAGATTTCTGAAACATGTAATATGTATTTCAAATACAAAATAGTATTTTGTAATTTTGTATTTTATTGGGTTGAAGGAAATGGCTCTGTATTTTGTATCAAAATACTTTATTGGTGTGTATTTTTGTAAAAATACTGCAAAATACTATGTGAAAAACACTAAAAAAAGTAGATTCTACTTGATGAATAATTGGTAATTAGGCAACAATGGTTAATGTTTATCGCAATCAGCTAATGTGAGAACGGCCTTTTGCTGAAGCATCAGCTCTGGTCTGAAGTATAAGTATAAATACTCTTTTGATCCCGTGAGGGAAATTTGGTCTCTGCATTTATCCCAATCTGTGAATTAGTGAAACACACTCAGCACACTACACAGTGAACACACAGTGAGGTACCCACTAATCACGGCGCAGTGAGCTGCCTGCAACAACAGCGGCGCTCAGGGAGCAGTGAGGGGTTAGGTGCCTTGCTCAAGGGCACTTCAGCCGTGCCTACTGATCGGGGTTTGAACCGGCAACCCTCCGGTCACAAGTCCGAAGCACTAACCAGTAGGCCACGGCTGCCCTGAAGCACTGGTGTGAAGTCGCATGCGCAAGTAAAGATGAGCAAGGTTACCTGTGCAAGTTCACATAAGGACACCGACAAAGGCAACAATGTCCTTTTGTATCCAAGCCAATTAACAGAAAAAATGTCAGATATCTCAATGAACCACAATGACATCAATAGATGGTAAGGTGTTGGGTGTGTTTGAATTCCCTTCCTTGTAGCATCCTTTTCTGCATTGCACAGTGGGGAGAAGTTCACCTTGTTTAATTAAATAACAATTATATTTCCTTATTAGCTGCATACTTGAGGTTGGAGATATTAAGGCAAGTCAAGTTTCTCACATACTGGAAGTTCAAGATATACAGCCTTATGATTTTCTTATTCAGTTCTACACTGGACTTGAATTACGAAATTCGGCACAGATACACAATTATGATTTTGGCCTATTGATTGTAAGGTTAATTGTAAGTATAAGTATATTTTAATCTCTGCATTTAATAAAATATAATCTCTGCATTTGTCCCAATCCGTGAATTAGTGAAACACTCAGCACACATTGAGGTGAAGCACGTAATCCCGGCGCAGTGAGCTGCCTGCAACAACAGCAGCGCTCGGGTAGCAATGAGGGGTCGGGGTTCGAATCGGCAACCCTCCGGTTACAAGTCCGAAGCGCTAACCAGTAGGCCACGGCTGCCGAATTGAAAGCTCTGTCAGTCAAATTCAATATCAAAATGTTTTACTTTGGCCTTTTATGGGGTATGTATTGGCAGACAGCCCTGGTAACTTACCGTTGTCGCTGACGCACCTGCTCGCTTGACTGCCACTGCAAAGTCGCCTGTGCATTGGCATTCTCCATGCGTGTAGCCTGCGTGTCAGATAACCCTGACGTTTCTTGTATTGTCGTGCTGGCTGTCGGAATGATCAGCAGTACAAATAAGTTCGCTAAAATATTGGTGGGGACAATATTGTCATCTTAAAATTTTGATTAGGACTAGTCCTTAGCGTCCCACCCTAAATCTACGCCCATGTTGTTTTGGAATTTCTGATATGTGGTTATATCTTCATGTAGCCTTATCAGAGTTTCAATAGGCTAAATGTTTTTTTTTTTTTTTTTTTTTTTTTGGGGTAGTTTTGCATTCTATCGCAAAGTCGTGAGAGAATGCAAAACTATTGCGAGGGAACGCGCTATAGGCCTGCAGTCTTGCGAGGAATCACACAAATATTACAAGGGAACACAAAATGAGCTCTAAAAATTAAAAATAGATTTCCACGTCTAATAATGAATTCTCACCATGCCCCTTCTGGGATCATTAGGCCTACATCATCCCACCCTGACTGTGCCTGCTGAGATTTTTTTGATTTTGCCTGGCACATTCTACGTCAATGTCCAATCCGCCCTTTTGTCTTCATCACGTGATGTGGGTAATGTGGGTAAACTTTTCCGGTAGCAGCCATGTTTGTTTGACTGCCTTGTGGGTCAGTTGTAGTTGCTAGCTGTTATGTTTGGTGGCCACTACTCCTTTGAGGTGGGAATCACAATGGGTAGGGGAGCAAATGATAAATGGTGAAAGATGCGGCATCGAGAAAGTAATGATGATGTGGTTGTTGCTGCTAACATCTCACGTCCGAATCTTGAGTTATATATAACACAAGTCAGGGCTCACCGGGTAACATTACGCTAACGTTTTTTAGCTAGCTACCTGACAGCTGGAAAATTAGGCAGCTTATTAAATGGCATCATTTAACGTTAACGCAGAAGGTAAGTTAAGCATGCAAGTTATTTTTTTATTTAATAGGCTGCGTGCGTTTGAGCTAGAATACACAATTCCCCCCTTATTATAGTAATCATGCTCATCATAACGTTACACGAGCTAACTGACTTGTGTTGGAAAGTGTTTGTGAACTTCCACCATACACCATCCTAGCTGACCACTTAACCTATAATATTAATGAAATGTGCAACAGTTTGGCAGCTATCTTAATGTAACATAACATTTATTCTGTAGGCCTACACAGTTTAATGTTCACGTCGTTACATTTTGAACAAGCAATATTTATTTGAGAACAAATGTTAAGTTTCGCAAGCTCGTTTGGTCAAGTTTGTTTGCTAAACATTTGTGTGTTTAGTGTACTGGTGGTTACCTGGTGTGTTTTCTGTACATCAGGGGGACATGTCCTTAACGTCCTGGCTGACGTTAGTCCAGATATCCATATTTGTGGCTTCTGTAAGCAGCAGTACAACAACTTTGAAGTATTTCTTGCCCACAAGCAAAATGGCTGCCAGATTCCCTCCTCAAACATATCTGCCACAAATGCTGGTACTTCTCTCACTGGTAAGATTATTGTAGCAAATGTCACAATTTTGTTGGCTTGGCCCAAGATCCACTCTTAATGTTAAGTTGGATATTCTTACAGTAGCATTTGTTGCAGATGTTCTCTTTTTGCTCCTAATTAGAAGGGTTGTTGGGCTAAAGTATTTTTGATAGAGGGTATTGTTCTCAGACAATTAATGGTCAGAGGAGAGGGCCTATCCAAGTATCCAACCTATACAATTTGTTTTAGTGCTTAGTTTGAAACCCAACATCTATGACGGTGTGGAGGTGCATTAGTTCCTACACCATGGACATCTTGCACGTCTGGCGAGGCACAATCAAATCTGAATGATGTATACAGGTTTTGAGCAACATGCTGCCATCCAGGCAATGTCTTTCTCAGGGAAGACCTTAAATATTACAGGAAAACAATGCCAAAATGAATTCTGCACATATTTAAACAGTATTTGTCCATAGAGGAAAAGTCCAGGTGCTAAAATGGCCTGTCTGCAGTCCAGACATGTCTAATTAGGTGCATCATGGAATGAAAAACATAATTAAGGATACCCCATACTGTTGAGCAACTGCAATCCTGTATTGGGCAGGGATGGGACAACATTTAATTCTCAAATCTCTGGCAGCTGGTCTCCTCAGTTCCTAAACATTTATAAAATTTTAAATTAAGGGGTGAAGCAGCACATTGGTAAACATTCCCTGTCCCAACTTTTTTTGAAGCATGTTGCTGGCATCAAATACACAATTAACATGTATTTGCCATGACACAGTCCAAAGTTTCACTTTCAACATTTGATATGTTGTCTATGTCCTTTTTGCTGCTAAATATTCTGTTTTTATTTTCATTTTATTTTGCGTTTTACACAATGTCCCAACTTTTTCTGATTTGGGGTTGCAGACCTATCATAGTTAAGATTGTATGCTTAAAAGACTAGCACTGACATAGAGTGGTTGGACTGATGCCCCATAATATACTTAGGGATGCATCATATGGTCAATGAATGACCTTTATTATCAAGGTGCAAGCCTGATTGACTGGAATGAATGTTTCATATGCAACATTTGGGAGTTCATTGAGTCAAATATATTTGACCCATATCCAGTGCAATTTATGTGTGAAAAGGAGTGCCAATGAAACCTCATCATGTGAAGCCTATTTTATGCCCTCTGTGCTGTCAGAGGCTGGCACAGAGTTGGTATTTGAAGAGGCCTTCCAGGCGTGTGTGGCTAAAGTGGTGAAGAAGCCCCTTACTAAAGCCCAGAAGAGTCCCTCCAAACGGATCAAGCCTACTGGGCCCACAGTCAGGCGGAGCTGCTGTTTCTCAGGTAAGGACGTCCACTTCCGCAACATCAGTTTGATAGTTTTAGAGGCTGTACAGTATAAACATTCAACAAGCTGTTAACGAATGATCTCCATCATATTCTAGGATGTACGTTCAAAACTCAGTATGGTCAAAAGGATATGGAGAGGCATCTCAAAACACACACAGGTGAGTAGCCTGTGTAGTGTCCAGGAAACAACATGCACTCTGATTAGAATATACTTCATAAGCGTCTTATTGTTATAATGTTTTCTTTTAAAGCAACACCAAAGCACTTTTCCTCTGTCGCACGCCCACTATTTGTTTATCCAGCACTGGCTTTGCAAATAATGATGTCCACAGACAAGGTAGAGTATGTTCCATGATTTTACGAAAGTATGATGCATTGCGACATCAGAAGCAAGTCAAATTTGTAGTTGCTTATGTCTCATTCCAACTACAGATCCGCTACTCGATCTGGCAAACTTACATAGTGCGGTTATAGCCGATAGAGGGCCACAAAGCATGCAGAAGTGCCGTTCACCCTGTTACGAGTTGATGAACCACTGAAACAATTTTGGAAACATTATTTTAAGGTACAAAAAACTCTTTGGTGTTGCTTTAATGTTCAGCTGGAGGCTTTTCTCCCATGCACATGTCTTGACCAACTCAGCCCTGTGTTGGTGTGCTCTTGTGTGTTTGACAGGTGAGAAGCCCTTTGAGTGTGAGCTGTGTCACAAGCGCTTCAGTCGCCGGGACAAGCTGAACATGCACAGCCGCTCGCACACTGGGGAGAGGCCTCACAAGTGCAAGTACTGCGCGTACGCGGCCGCAGACAGCAGCAGCCTCAAAAAGCACCTGCGCATCCATTACGACGAGCGGCCTTTCAAGTGCCAGATCTGCCCTTACGCCAGCCGCAATTCCAGCCAGCTGACCGTACATCTGCGCTCACACACAGGTCACTGTTCCACACAAGCCTTCGCCATTCACGCCATTTTTCTCAAATGCCTGATGCAATTAATGCTCTGCTTGTTTAGCCAGATGTTATTTGTTTAAAAGGGATCGTGTGTTTTTGTAGGTGATTGCCCGTTCCAATGCAACCAATGCAATGCCAAATTCAAGATCAACTCGGACCTGAAGCGCCATATCCGCGTGCATTCTGGCGAAAAGCCCTACAAGTGTGACTTCTGTGACTACCGCTGTGCCATGAAGGGAAACCTGAAGTCCCACGTTCAGATCAAGCATGCCTCCCGCAATTCCTTCTGCTGCCCCGACTGTGACTTCCAGTGTGCCAACAAGAGTGCCCTTCGCCAGCACTCCCGGGGTCACCAGCCTGCCCTGCCCATGCAGTGCCCCAAGTGCAGCTACTCCTGCGCCAGCAAGGGGGCGCTGAAGATCCACGAGCGCGTGCACTCTGACGAGCGGCCCTTCAAGTGCCAGGACTGCAGCTTCGCCTCCAAGCAGCGCAGCAACCTGCTCATCCACCGCAAGAAGTGCCACGCAGACAAGCCGGACAAGACGGCGGCTGAGAAGCGGCCAGGCACCGGGCGAGGGGCGAACGGCGAGACGGGCGGTGACCTGGTGCCCTCGAAACCCGTCAGCTCGCGCTACCGCGCCCGTCTGGAGGCGACGCGGGCCTTCCGCTGCAACGTGTGCGATGCCTCGTTTGTGCGGGAGGACTCTCTGCGCAGCCACCGGCGTCAGCATCAGAACCTCCCGCACAGCGGCTTCCTACAGCTGCCCACTCCCGTGACGTCCGCCACCATCTCCGGCCCAGCGGGCCAGCGGCGAGGCGCGTCCAGCTCCTCCACCTCTCCTCCGGCGCCGGCCCCGGACGGCCCGCTGCTCTCCTCCTCCTACGCGGGCGCGCAGCTGAAGATCATCGTCACTCCGCAGCTGGGCCCGGAGGGCGCGCAGGCCTTGCTGAGCCCCGTGCAGGTGAGCCTGCTGCCCATGCAGAGCATGCAGCCGCCTGCGGAGGGCGCCCTCGGCCAGCAGACGGTCCTGCTCACCCACATCTCCCCTGCCGACGACGCGGGCGCTTCGGGCCTGCCACAGACGCTGAGCGCGGACAGTTCACAGACTTTTATCACCACCTGCTCCGACCTGGACGGACTGACCGCTCTCATTCAGGAGGGAGGCACCGAGGTCACCGTTGTGACGGACGCCGAGCCTCCTGGCCTGCCTTCCTCCGCAGAGTGCCTGGGCCCGCCGCTGGAGGTGGTCAGCGAAGTGTCCTCTCAGGGAGACGCCAAGGCTCCGGGGGCGGTCATCCTGGGGAGCGAGGCCCCCTGTGAGGACGGCAGCGGGTTGATAATGTCCAACATCAGCGTGGGGCCTCATGGCACCTTGCTCCTCCATAACATGCCCTTGAGCCTCGGCCCTCCTGAGAGAGCCACCCCGCTAGAGCCCCTGTCCCCACACAACATCTTCTCAGACACACCTCCGGTGGACCCAGAAGACTGACGCACACTCACACCGCCATTGCCTATCTCTGGGATCTCAGTGTTACTGGTCAGAAATGCTCAAAGAATCATAAGCTGTGGTCCAGGCTTCACCTAGCTGACATTTTATTTTATTTTATTTTTATTTTATTTTATTTATGTTCATAGGACATTTGGAATGAAGCATGTCTGGTAGAAATGAATTTCTCTGGTTCACTCCTTGATAACAGTAGAATCATATCTTTAGTTCAGTAGGCTGGTACCATGATAGATTAGGAATGCATCATGAAATCAATGTGATGTGAACATTTGTTGCTTAAAATGATAAATGTTTCCTGAGCGTCAGTTCAGTCAAACTCTCTTGTGGCTGGCTCTTGAGTGTTGTTGGAGTGGACCATGAATTTCTCTGGAAATATGAGATAATAAATATTCTCTTATGTGAACAGAAGCAAAGCCTACCTCTACATTTCCTGTATTGTAGGTGTGTTATTGGTTTGCCAAAGATCTGGCTCACATCCATCTTCTAGTCTTGAAGGCCACCAATGCACCAATAAGGAAGTTCCAAACCGAGAGGCCTAACAGGCAGGCTACACCATTCCAATGCAATGTAAGGCATGGAACCAGAGAGTTCCATTCGAGGAGGGTAAACATAGCTTTAGTAGAATTTTTTTTGAATCTACGCGCAGCCGTGGCCTACCGGTCCGGTTAGCGCTTCGGACTTGTAACCGGAGGGTTGCCGGTTCGAACCCCGACCAGTAGGCACGCCTGAAGTGCCCTTGAGCAAGGCACCTAACCCCTCACTGCTCCCCGAGCGCCGCTGTTGTTGCAGGCAGCTCACTGCGCCGGAATTAGTGTGTGCTTCACCTCACTGTGTGTTCAATGTGTGCTGAGTGTGTTTCACTAATTCATGGATTGGGATAAATGCAGAGACCAAATTTCCCTCACGGGATCAAAAGAGTATATATACTTATACTTATACTATACAGCCTGTAGCCAGTTCCATTGATTAAAGTGGAATCTAATTGTTGCAGCATACGCTCCGCGAACAGAATGCTTCAGGTACGTGCGTGGTGTAGCCTGCCTGTAAAACCTGGGCTGAAATGTTGCATGGATGAAGGCTTGTAAGTAAAAACTGAATTTCACACTTCAGATCAGAATCTTTTTTTTAGAACAGCCTATGGACTGGAACAGGGAAGACCTGTAGTTTGAAGTTCTTATCCCTGATGTGACAGCACTGACTATAATGCAACTTCTTACTGACTATAATGCAACTTCTAAAACAACATGGTTTGAACACCAGCCTTGGCACATTCACACGCCGTTGTGACCTCCATTTGCAGAAAATGGCTGTTCTGAAAGATCACACTGAGGCACATTCTAGAATACTGTGTTGCCATAACTTTGCTTGCCATCCAGGATAACACCCTGTGCTCATGTCAGACAGAGCTGTGTGCTCAAAGATGTCATCCAAGGCACTAAAGCGTCTTGGATCTAGGCATGGTTTCCTGGTGGGGGATTGGTGAGTTCAGGGGTTGGCCTGGCCTCCTTCAGACGGTTGGCTGATAGCATCTCGGGTGGTTGTAGTCAGTCAGGAGTAGCTTGAGCTGCTCAATGCCCCTGTCCCCCTATCACTGGTCCCAGCACTAACCTCACCACCCACATCCTCAACTTAGCCACAAATGGGAGGATGTGATCAACTTTCAGTCTGCCGTGCTGCTATTTTTTATTCCCAGTGTTAGTTCAATGAGTCCTTTCCAGTGAGTCTTTATTCACGTTAGATTCAGCCTGTCTGAGTGAACTCGCTAGAAGGTTATGTTTGCGCATCATTAGTGTGTGATCCTCCAGTCGTTGATGCTCTGACCCAAAGCTCTGAGACTTGTTGGTTGATCGATATATTTTTTTCTACCTTCATGGTCACTCTTTCTGCCCAAGTCCTTAATGTGATAGTCTGATGGAGTTTGCTCCTGAGTGAAGGCTTAGCTTGAACTGCAGTCCCAGAGGAACAATTGAGCATTGATTTTGCTGTCAGTGCTTATAGCTTCTGCAGCACACCACTGATCTCTCCTTTCCTCTCCTCTCTTCTTGGTCTAAAGCCCTTTCCTCCTTTCCTTTATGTCCTGTTTCTACCTTTCTATTATTGTCTATCCTTGACAGGTCATTCCTTGCTTTCTGTTTGTGTGAGATATCAGGTGAAGTCAATTGGAAATCAAGTGTAAATCAGAGTGGAGGAGTATTAGTGTGAGCGTGTGGGGAAATGATGGGCCAATATTCCTCCTGTACTTTTGGGCTTGGTGCTGATGTTGGGTGGCAGAAAAAAAGGTGTTTAATCATCAGACTGGCCCAGGCAGCAGTCCGATAACATCGCTGGGGGAATGTATCCAACGTATTTCCTGGCAAGTACGTAAGTGGTGCCTTTCACCATTTTTTATCAAAAATTCTGCTGTGTTGCACCAAACGTATTTGTTGATGGTTGTAACACATTGTAATTGCATGTGTTAGCCAGCGGGTGGCAGTAAGTATTCAGTTTTGAAAATGAAATGGCAAAAGGGGCATTGAACCATACCTCAAAGCCAGATTTTATATATATATATATATATATATATATATATATATATATATATATATATATATATATATATATATATAATTATTTGAAAGCATTTCATCTGTTTTACAAATTATACAGATTTTGAGAAATTGAGCCAGATATTTTCATGTAAAATGAACTTGGATGAGTATTTTAGTTAACTGAAACTCTTATAAAAAGTACTTTTGAAGATTACTCAGATTAGCATATATAAATATATTAATTTTATCAAATACTGTTAGGTGACCTTTTTTCTGAAGGTCTTTATAAAAATAATAAAAAAAAAACGTCATCATCTGATAGCTAGTGTAAAGGCCTCTCCTATCAGCTTTGGTTTATGACCGCTGCACCCCCTCCAGAGCTAGGGAACCAGGGCCCTTGTAAAATTCCTTTCTGCTTAAAGATGATTGCACTGTGGGAAAGGCTAGCACAGCTCTCCACTAAAACTCTTTGATCCATTATCTCCCAAACTTCCACTGCCTAATCCTACTCACCAATGAGGAAAGAGGCACCCCTCCCCCAATGTGTGATATCAGGGGTGGTATATCAGTTTAGGAGAGCCATAATTCACTACATTTGACTTGGTTGTGGCTATCTATTTTTGTTTCTGATCTGTTGAACATGCCTTGTTTGTGGGGTATCATACTCTCTGAATCCTTCAGAGGCGGTTCGAATTTGTATCAGTTGACCCTTGCATGGCATAAACAGTGGAGTGCACACATGGTTCATTTTAGTGTATGTGCGCGTGCATATGTACACATATCACAAAGGTGTTCTAGATTAGGCTGCTTGTGTTGAGGAAGAGGATGAAATGAGTATGTTGATGCTGTATGGCCCGGCTCTGCTCTGCTCGCGCCTTCCTTCCTTCCTGTGTTTCAGATGGAAGCCCTTTGAATAGGGTCATAAATGCTCACCCTCCTCCCAAAAAAAGCAATTTCCACTCCCAGCTGCTTAAAGAAATCGTATTTTTGTGCTGCTTTCCTGTCCCGACACAAACAAAGATCTAGCCAGGACAGTTACCGGATTCGTGGAAAGAGGTCAAAAATGATTGGGCTGTTTTATCCTTATTTGGATGCTTGCTCCTTAGTTATTTATACATTTGTCTTATTTTGTGTAATTCAAGACCAGTTGTTCATGCATAAGCATACACACACACACACACACACCAAGGTGAGAACTTACAGCAAGCTCAGAAGATGTTATGCACTCTGCGTGTCATGTTTAGACATCTACAGTGATCAATGCCTTATATAGACTTCTGTGTGTATTTGTAATCACATGAGAGGGTTGTTGATAGATGTTGGAACCATCTTCTCTGTTTGATAACCATAAGTTTATGACCTTTGTTTTTGTGTGTTTGCAGTTTGATGGTCACTTTTGAATGTCCTATAATGTCATTAACTGCTTTGGTCAATGTTGTTATAGATTTTCTTCCCCCACATATGAGCAACTGTTTTGTCAAGGCAATCAAGAGTATTGATATTTTAAAGAGTGGGTTGAGTACTCTGCAAAATTGAATCTTTTATCTGGCCCTACATTCATTTTCCCAGTTAGACAATTGCTGATGAGATGACCTTAGTGCACAAAAGCTAGTGATTGAACATTATCTTGCAGCAAATCCTTGGCGACAATCATTTTCAGAGTTGGAATGCAACCACTTGTTTCCCATGGTCAGAAATTTGACAACGTTTTGAAGTCAATTTGTATGTTATTAAGACTAAGGCAAGTAGTGACAGTTGACTTATAGAAAATACATTTCATTTGATAAGCAAGAAAGGGGGGGGGGGTTATTGAGTCCTCAGATTTGTAGTGAGATACACTCCCATGCTTTTGGTGTCAAACTTTTAAATGACCGGTTTTAAACTCCAAGACAGATGTCACGACAATGGATCATGTCACTTGTCTATTTTCAAGAGGAAAACAAAGAGAGAAATTATCACTTTTTTTCTGCTCAGTGACAAATTCACCTCCTGAGATGAGAGCCCTGTGTTTTTGCTCTCCAGCCACAATAGAGCAACACAAAGAGCAAATAATGCCGCCTTATTCACTTCTCCAAGCAGCATGTCATTTGCATACAAATTTGACACATTTGAATTGAGCTGCATTGACTGTGTATGGCTGGTGAGAGACATGGAGGCATTTGAATAAGCACTCAGTGCAAGCCACAGAATCGGTATTTTGGATTGGAGGTCTGAACACATTTCACATAGATTGTTCAGAAATCTACAGACCACAGCATTGATAACACCACACAAATTCTAAAACTTACTTGTTTGTCAAACTTGAGACATAACACTTGATCCACATATGTATTTCAAAACATGATATTCAATAAGAAGTAAACTGATTCCATCTGGCTATCATGTTGAAGTAAGGTTTACAACGCAGTGATTTTTGCAGTAAGCTTTGTCCTTTCCAATGGGAAAGGAATTGACAGTGAGTTTTTTTCACAATGTTTTGGATTTTTTTTGTTGTTGTTTCAGGGTTTTTTTTTCTGGAAGTGTTACAATGTGACAGCAACTTTTTTTTTTTTTTTTTTTTTGTAAGTTTGAGGGAAGTGTTTTAAAACCCTTCCTCAGGGGGTAGAAAGATGCGTATGATTTTTAGCCAATGGAGAGCATCTGAAAATGGCCAAAGCTCATAAATGTCCTTTAATGGACAAAGGAATGCTCTTGACTGCTTTCAAACACCAGTGTGGTATTTCTAATGACCTGGCCTCCTCACTGTTTGGAAAGGCCTATTCAGCTTCATACAGTGCTTCATGGGAATAATGCCCTATTGTGATGCGCTGACTTTATGTAAAGCATTTAGGCTATTGTTTTTCCCAGGTTATCTTTACAACTGTTGCGCCTATCATAAAATCTTTTGAAATTAAGTGTGACATCATCTTATCATATAATCACATTTACCAAACAGTATATCAGTGTCGGTTTTTACAATTGTATATTTCACATTTGTGTTTTTGAGAAAAAGCTGTGATTGTGTAATAGGAGCAATTCAAATCAGCATTTTATTTTGAAGTTGCTTTAAACATTTGAATTGTTTATAGTAAGATCATTCTTTTGAGACATCTGAGACACCGGAGACTGGAAGGTGACACAACCAAACTGTCGTTCACGATAGTCAACATTTCAACACACATCCTCCGGGGTGCACTCATTTGAACTCCTGTGGTTTGTGTTGGGGGTTAGGTAAAGTACTCTGTGTGTGTGTTTTTCAATGTGTGTGTCTGTGTGTGAGTGTGTGTCTGTCTGTGTGTGTGTGCTGATGTAGCCTTCTCAAGCTCAAATGCACATCTAAACAAATTAGCATTTAGCCATGTCCCAGATTCCAGAGAGATTGGCATGTGCTGGTGACAGAGGCTCCTGCTTTCTTTGCACACGCACATGCCTCATCCAACAAAAACAAACACTCACGAAATATGATCTTTTCAGATCTCAGCCAGTGGACAAATGTGACCACATGCCTCTCCTGTGTGTGTGTGTCTGTCTTGTAAACCTGTGCATTCATGCCTCATACATCCTCTGTTGAGCTGACACTGCAACGCCACAGCTAATTTGTCGCTGCGGACGTCAAAAAGCCCAGGAGAGCCCAGGAGTGGGGTGAAGTGGAGCACGTCTCATGAGAGCAGTGGTGGCCTGCAGTGTCAAGCTCATTTATTACCCATGTGACTCATCTGAGAAGAATCTTAATTACCAAGCAGGAAGAAGAACCCTCTGGTTTTTGCTTTTCATTTCCAAACACTTTTGAACGGAGTCCTGGGTGTTGTGCTGCCATTAGACCCGAGCACCACAAATACTTTCTGCTCATGGATGAAAAGGGGGAAGGTGTGTGTGTGTGTGTGTGTGTGTGTGTGTGTGTGTGGGGTTGATGCCAAACGCAGCATCTGACTCATCCTCAAACAAAAAAATATGAAAGGAGATCATTTTCATTTCTATAGAGCTCTTTTCATTCCCAGTGTTTTGTATTTAATACAAATTTATTATGAATCATTATACAATGAAAAGATGAGTTATTCCTTTATGAAAGATCCATGCGTTTGTTTAATCTTTGCATTGAAATGTGGCCCCTTTTATGTTTGGTTTGAAGCAAATGTGAAATTAGGCCCTTCTTCATCATATGTTGCTTCCTGCTTAATTATGCCTGACCAATAGGGCAGTCTGTGTCCAGGCTGAGATCTTAAAGCCCCCCTCCGAGCCTGCTGTTTCTCGTTAATTACTAAAACAGGCACAAGATAAGGGTGGGAAGAGCAGGGCCTTTTGAAGTGGATTCTGTTTTGTCTGTTTTGAAGTGGAAATGTTTTGTTTTAGAATATTCAGATCTTGAAAGATGGCATAGGATTTGGATTAATAAGCAGATTCCATAATGTCTTTGTTTAAGTATCCTGTGGTTCTCCATGACTGCAGGCGTGTGCCTTGCATAGAGAATGCCCCAATATATGACGCACTCTCTGATGTGCTTATGGTCAGTGGAGTGACAATAACTGATCATGGTCTTCTCCACAGAGGCAGACACTCATTGATCTTATACCCTGTCAGAGCAGGATTAGGCCTCCTGAATGGTAGCCCACACAACAAACAAATCATTTTGAGACCGCTTGACTGGACCAGGGGCATAAAAAATGGCCGAAACTTTAGCAATGGAAACTTCCAGCAGGGAAGAAAAAGGGCAGTGATCAACCCCCACCTTGACCAAACAGCTTTGGGGGAGGGGGAGGGCCCTTGCCCTGGCCAGAGGCATCAGGTTACTGTATAGGGTCGGGGAAATGACCAGTCACAGAGGAGCCTCAACATGAATTAGGAGTAAAATCATCTACCACTAAACTACATTTGTATATAATTATATCTGAATTCATTCATGATAAATCCATGTTTGAAAATTAACATGTCCTGTCATATTGCTTACATTATACATACTTAAGAAAAACAACTAAAGAGTTTGGCTTTGGTTTTGAATCTGAATCTGGGCAAAATGTCGAGCTAAAAAAAAAAGGGCAGGGCAATTTGTGTTCTAGTGGGCATGTGGAATTGGGATGCTCTGCTCTGATTGGCCAGAAAGAAAGAGAGTGAAAAGCTGGTATATCTGTGCCTACCCCCACAGCAGCACATTCTAACCTCTGCTGGTGGTCCAGTGAACTCTGAACTCTGATAATAATGATAACATAATAACAATTAAAAAAAAAATAATAAAAATAATAATTGAATAGATTTCATTTTTTGTTCCTACTGAGACTTCTATACATTTACAGACATACTGCGGTAGAAACAATGCTGGTTTGATAGGTGGTGGTAATTCCCCACTGTGAACCCTAGTGTTAAGCTGGACTCAAGCTGGAGTAGAGAGATGTGATCCTCTAAATATAGGGTTCCTTTGGAAATGCCACCAGTCATCACTGAAGTCACATTAGGATAGTTTTACACTTAGGGTGAGATAGATGATTTTCATGAGCCTCATTGGGCTTTGTGTGTCTGTGTGTTCTCCTGGCTGGGTGTCTTCAGTTGTGAATGTTGTTTCCTGTTAGCACCGTTTATAACCATCTAGCTAATTAGCTTATGAAGGAAGTCCCATTCCTCCAGCGACCCCTGTCCTCCCTGCCTGATAAGCATCTAAAACAGACGCTCAAGAGAAGCAGCCACCCTTGCCCAGATATCAGCTATTTAAAAAAAAAAGTGAGTGAGGCTTGGTGTAACCGAACACCCATGCTGGAATGCTTTCAATCAAAGCTATTGTCTCTGCTTACATACAGTTCTCGTTTGTGTGGCGGCTCTGTCAGCCCGCACAGATAACAGCAGAGCTCTGAAAGCCCCAGATGAGACGCCAGTGTCAACACTCTGACTGACAGAATTCCACACCAGATTAATGTGCCTGCCCAAGTCTCCAGCCAGAAACATAGGGATGGAGGAATGCCTGGAGGATCAAACAATATGCCAATTAATATGCTGGGGGGAATTTAGCATGTGTTACATTGTCTGTGAGTGCATGTGGCTTTTAGGATGTGCTTTGAGCGTATATATAATTCACAACTAAGCTAGTGAAATGATCAATATCAACAGATCACAGTGAAAGAGTGGCTTGCAAAAGCAGGCGTGATCTAGAGTGATTGTTTACTTTTTTCTGTACATACAACTCAACACCTTATCGAGGTTTTTTGCTGTGATTTTATTCTACAAAAGTTAATTCCTAATATAATAGTGAATATTGCAAACCTGGGAAATGACATGTAGGCTACTATACATCTGTGCTTCCTCTGTTTAATGTGATGTTATTATGTAAATTATTTTATGCCACAACTTTAAAATTGGCGTGTATTCACCATAAAGTGAAGTCTGTAACCAGTGCATGTGAGGGATGTGTAACTGCAGATTTGAGAGGGAGTGTGTAATTCCTCCCATATGTGAGGTCTTAAGCACATTTAACAAGGTGTTAATTGCATAGTTTGGTCTGTGGACATGCAGGGCCGATTCTGGCCGATAGCTTTGTAGTGTGACACATATTTTGTGTTTCATTTCTCACATTATTACTGTAGATAGTAATCACAGCAACATGCATCAGGGTGTCAGGGTGCTCAAACCTGCTTTAGAGTATTTTATAGAAAAAGTGTTTTTGCTGAATCATTCAGACACTGACTCACAATATTGACCATCTACATTTGTAATATCCAGGTTAGCCAGAGGATTCTGATGACCAATCCACAAGAACCAGATCCACAAGACTTGAGTTGTTAACAGATATACTAGACCTTCTACCAAATCTCCCCAGTTTGACACCATCCATGACCACATCAATTGCTCCTGTTTCAATTGGCATCTATCCTCAGCATTACATCACACTGCGCGCTGATAAATCAGACCAGAAAGGCTCCACAGGGACCTGCTTGTGTGATGATAGGGAATGCAGGGAATATTTGAGGCTGACTTCCTGTTCCCTATAATAGTTTTCATTAGCTTCACGCAGTAGGAGCCTGGGCTCAGTGACGGACACGTCCAGAGGGAAGCTGAGGTCATAAGAATCTGACCCCACCAGGCAAACTTTTGTGTTGTCACTTATTGCCAAATGGAGAATGTTATCATCAACAGGTGTGAGAAAGTTGTTGAAGAACCTCAATTAGACTCTTTGGTTTAGCCTAACATTTTGGTGTAAATGTAAGTATATATACTCTTTTGATCCAGAGAAGGAAATGTTGATAACTGTTGGCTGTGTAATAAACCTGTTTCCTGTTACAGAAAGAAGATCTTCAGCAAGATATTATTAGTTATAGTGTTTAACATGGGATATACAGTTGATACATTATATAGGCCTATAGTGCACAGAGTAACATCAACTTCCTAACTTGCAGTTTGCACCAAAGTCCAGTAGTGGTGCTGTTGCAAAGCGCTTCACCCTAAATGTCACTACACTAAAACACGCACCTCACTCTGGTCATTGAAATAAGCATGTGACTTATTTGACAGAACTCCATATGATGCAATAAATGAAGAGTTTGGTTTCAAAACGCTATATCCACCATTTTAATGAATTTTCATAAATATTCTTTTTTTTTTACATTTTGTTTTTCAAGTAATTGCAGTACAATTGTGATTGAGCATTTGATTTTTTTGTTACTCAATCAAAACAACACAACTGCAATTTGATTGATATTACCTGAAATACACAATTAAATGGCCTGACTTTTTAATGTTTTTAAAAACAAAGATATAGCATTTTGGAACCAAACTCAAAATATAAATGCACAATGCATAATGCACATGCATGATTTTTGAGCTGTATCTATATAGGCCCCTACATATTTAAAAGCTAATGATCAAGTTTTTCTTCAATACTCCCATTACTATAGCTTAGTGTGTTGTCTAGCCTGCCTTGCAGATTGAGTGAGTTAGTGAGTTAGTGTGGGTTGCTGTGTGGAAGTTAATGCTAAAAAGCTTTTTTTTTTCACAGAGGGCTGAAGGCTAGATAGCGATCCTTTATCACCATAACACACAAGCGCACACACACTTAACCCCTTGCCAAGCCACAAGTGTAACAAGGGCATGTATACAAAGTGGAATGTTTTGGTGTTTGTCTAACCATTAGCTTCCAGGGCATTCCCCTCTGACACACACACACTAACTGAAATATTTGTATACATATTTATACATTTAATAGGTATACATGTTCAGACTGGTATAGAACACGAGAGCAGAAATGTGAAGCCACATAATCCATCTTCTTTTGTTTGTACATCTGTTGTGAGAGCCAGGCCAGGTTAAAGCTTCATTAAGAGCAGGCCCATCTTACAGTACCTTTAAGATATATCCACTAAAAGCGCGCAAACATGTATGGCCATCCTACTGAGTAGCTGATTAATAAAATTAACGAAACCACGGATGTGCCCTCTATGTTACCTGCATATGTTTCTGTTAAATTCTTGATTAAATCAAAAGAATAAGTTGCTAATCAAACTACTCAACATTTTTGCATCTATAATTTCCAACTTTTGATCCTTGGTTTTCAAAGTCCCATTTAAAAATTCTGACTTCAATCCCAAAGTATTTCAATTTTTAAAAGAGTCCTATATTTGTTGCCAAATGATTGTATTTTGCTATCAGCATTTCCCTCAAAACAGCTCTTTCTGTAACAGAGAATAATGAAGAGTGTTAATAGAGCAGGTCAGTACTGATCACTGTGGGAATTACTTAAGCTTTCTGATCAATCCCTTAAAAATGGGGTATCATGTGATTTAGGGGTCGGCCATGTGACATATTTTAAATATTAGTCAGGTCCAGTGAGCATGTCTAACATTTTTGTGGTCACACCAGAAGTCTCCCAGAGTTTCGGACACATCTGCAGACGTCTGGTCCAGTATAGTCTGCTCTGATCTGCTCTTTGTAGACGCTTCTCTCCCAAAAGTGCAAAATCCTGATGGCAAGCGTCTTGCTCTCCGCGCCCTCCAACGTTATGATATGAGAGTGGGGGAAAGGCTCACAAAAAGAAACAAAACCACCCCCTCATCCAACATCAGCTCCCCTAAGTCAAACATACCCTCCCCCACCACCTCTCTCTTCCTCCCTTCCCTCCATCTCTCCCTCCATCTCTCTGGGGGGGTGGCGTCGAGTGATCCCACCCCATCTGAATCCCTTTTAGCTGAGTGCCCACAAGTGAGGAGACGGCCCAATTATGTCTGCATGACGCATTCCTTCCCAAAAGAGGATTCCATCATTGAGGCAAGTGTGAGGAATGTGGCTCTGGATCACCAGAGGCCCCGCACCTCGGGCACAGCACACGCTGCCTGACCACGCCACCACCTGGCTGCCCCGGCCGGCGCATACTGACACAGCCCAACCAGGGAGGTGGGTCGGCCCTCTCTCTTGATTGGTGATGGATTGGCAGTTGAGGGCTCTGATGGTTGCCCCCAGCGCTGCCCCGGCTCCTCATCGTGTGTGTCCTTTGATGTGCTCCTCATCTGGGGTGGAGCTAATGGCCGTGGGCAGCTCCGCAGATTCCATAAACACATGGCTAATGATAAGGATACAGCTGTGCGGTGCTGTAGAACAACACAAACCCGCAATTAGGAAAGATTAATAACCGTGCGCTCTAATGAACCCTCCCAGCCTTAGGGAAAACCCTGTGTGAGAAAGATGTGTTTGTTTCTTTCTTTCTAACTCTTTCTCTCACTCTTTCTTTCTCTCTAATGTTCACACTCTCCATCTCTATAGATTCTTCCAGGTCATTCTGGACATGAAAAACTTAAACCTTAACACACATAACAACACTTGGCTTTTTAACAGCTTTGAGAAATCATGAGATGAATCAATGAGATGAATAAAGCAGAGCAGCAGAGCAGAAAGGTCATTGCAAACTGACCCCATACTGTATGTTATGTTGAATGTGCCTGCACAGCTGAATCCATCCAAATTCTTGATTCACACTCCTTATAAAAAAAAGTTTGATCAAAACATTGCCCATTCGCTCTGAAAAACAGATGCTTTCTGAGGCAGAGGTGTCTCAGTGCTGAGGGAGATGCTGGAGAGTAAGGCAGGGCAGGGTGGCAGCAGCAGCAGCGCTGCAGGAAGTTGCCCGGTGACTCAGGGATGTCCTGTTCCTCTGTGGTGCTCAGTGGAGCACAGAGCTCCATAACAGTGCTCTTCCTCTGAAATGTGACACTCCTCCCTGGGTATCACTCACTGTCACCTTTATAGGACCACTAGAGCATGGAGACCATCTTTCTGTCCATCTCTTGTTCTCTTGATCTTTTTCTCAGCCTGTATCCTAATGCCTGTCTGTCGTAATGCCTGTCTGTCTTAGTATTATTTTCTTCACAGCATCAGCTGAATGTGACTGATTGCTGGCTGTTCATTCATTTGTACTCTGTGGCAAAAGAAAACATAACAGAACTTTTTTAATCAACACTAGGCAGGCTAACAAAAACATTACATATTGAGGTATTGCCCTCACAGTGGTCAACACTACAGTGGAGGGAACCATATATCATTCCTGGCAGAAGCTGTGTGCCTGCTACTTCACACACTACCACACAGGAAATGTGCAGGCCTCCTGTTCTTCACAGAATTGGTGCTACCTCAAGAGAAACAATAAGAATTAATATGGATCACACCAATGTCTCCCTACACTTTAGATCCAAACACACAAAGTAGTTGTTATTCTCTTTTGCTCTTTCCATCAGCTTCGAATGGAATACAAGTTAAAGAGGAAGAATGCACATTAATTTGTCAGAAGGGATCCCAGCTGACAACTTTAGTAAAGTCCACTAAGGGACCTCTGACCTTATTTGGGCCTCCTTTATGAGTTTTTTTTCCTCCCTGGCTGAGGCCAGATGGCAAAACTATCAAAGACTTTTTTTATGAGAAAAATCTGCAGCCCTAAGAAACTCTGGTAACATCTCTAACATCAACAGATTTCATCTCCATGATACTTCTGCAGATTCACACTGCAACATTAACAATAAATGTATTAGTCCTGTTCAGATTGTTCTCTTAATGACTAATGATCACTTAATTGATCACATCATTTTAGAAAATGGCTTGTAAGTGTCAGTGAGGCACTGACCAAATCAGTAACAAGATCACATATTCTTCAGCTTGCAGGGGCATCGATGAGAATGGATGATCATTTACCTTAAATGTAGACTGTAACATTTTGGCAGCTACAGCTATCAAAATGTTCCCAAAATTGTCATTGCAGTTGTTTATAATCTTTACTGTGATTATAGTACCGTATGTGTGTGTGTGTGTGTGTGTGTGTGTGTGTGTGTGTTTGCTTGAGTTGTGTTTCCCAGGGTCACTATAACTTGCTTTCCTCCCCATCACTCTTCGGTGGTGTTTATGACAGATGGGCCACGTCAAGGGGTCAGGTATCCTCCACCCCCCCCCCACACACACACCACCCCCCAACACACACACACAAACACGGAGAGAGAGAGAGAGAGAAACCTGAATCAAATAAAGAGAACATTATTTACATAGATCACATTAAAAATGACTGTGTTGACTGAGTATATTCTGTCAAAAATTCTGAAGTTACTCCCTTTGACCTGAATACCAATACAATATTATTTAGCATATATTTTCAGATATTATGTATATTCAAAAATCTATTATAACAACTATTATGATATTATTTTCCCAATGACAGCAAACAAGTCACTTTAGTATCTTATGTCATTGATAATATGACTGGTGTTTGGTTATATTGTTTTAATAATGACATTTGAAGTTTACTTACAGTATGCTCAAATGTTTGATACATATCTATCAGGTAATATTGATGGACAATTGATTTGTATACACAGAGTGACAGTTATGTTTTACACCATGGTGACTCTTTCTGTTAATGGCAGCTGTTGTAAACATTAGCAGTTGGGTACCATCTATCTGCACTTGTGTGTGTATGCCTGTGTGTGTGTGTGTGTGTGTGTGTGTGTGTGTGTGTGTGTGTGTGTGTGTGTGTGTGTGTGTGTGTGTGTGTGTGTGTGTGCGTGTGTGTGCGTGTGCGTGCGTGTGTGTGTGTGAAGCCAGGGGATTGGGTAAGAAAAGGTACTGTGACATTTGACTGTTTTCTCTGTTCTGATCTTCTCTGGTAACCTAAGCTGCTCCGCTCCTCTTGGGCTGAGGATGATTGCACTCTTGAGGTCACCCAGAATCTCAGGGCACTGGAAGCACTTAAAGTAATAGGTACAGAACATCCTGAGATGGGGTGCACACAACATACAGCCACACATACACACACACACACACACACAACCACACGACACACACACACACACACACACACACACAACACAGAGCTCATTTTTATACAAAGGTTGCAGAGATATAACCAGAATTTGTGCATTTATGTGTGTCATGTGGTGTGTGTGTGTGTGTGTGTGTGTGTGTGTGTGTGTGTGTGTGTGTGTGTGTGTGTGTACTTGCATGGAAGGGTGCTGTGGTCATTTCCTGTTTACCTTTCCCTACAGTTATCATGCTCTCTCTCTCTCTCTCTCTCTCTCTCACACACACACACACACACACACACACACAGACACACACACACACACACACACTGTGTTTCACTGACCCACACAAATATGGGTCATAAAGCTCCACCCATGAGCTCCACTCCTCTTCCACTATGAAGTTAGCAGTGTGTGTGTGTGTGTGTGTGTGTGTGTGTGTGTGTGTGTGTGTGTGTGTGTGTGTGTGTGTGTGTGTGTGTGTGTGTGTGTGTGCCGTGGCGTTTGTGTGTGTGTGTGTGTGTGTGTGTGTGTGTGTGTGTGTGTGTGCGCGTGTTTGTGTGTGTGTGAGAGAGAGAGAGGGGGCTGGTGAGTGTGTGTGGACAGTCAGCTGTCAATAATGGTGTTATCCTGCAAAATTACCCCAAGCTCCACTGCTCTCTTTCATGACTGCATGAGACAATGCGTTCTCTGCTGTTGCTCCCTGCAAATACAAAGTTAGAAAGACACACAAGCTCACACACAAGTAGGAAAGCAATTGTGAATATGGTTATATCCATTGTGTGTGTGAATATGGTTATATCCATTGTGTGTGTGAAACACTTTCCTGAGACTGTTAAAGTGACCAGAATCCAGATGCTGCTGCACTGGGCTTTTGTGCCGTGGTAGAAATGAGCTCCTGCTTCCTCATGCCCCTCTCCTCTCCTCTCTCCTCTCCTCTCCTCTCTCCTCCTCTCTCCTCCTCCTCTCTCCTCTCCTCTCCTCTCTCCTCCTCTCCTCTCCTCCTCTCCTCCCCCTCCTCTCCTCTCCTCTCCTCTCTCCTCTCCTCCTCTCCTCTCCTCTCCTCTCCTCTCTCCTCTCCTCTCCTCTCATCTCCTCTCCTCTCACTCCTCCTCTCCCTCTCCTCTCCCTCTCCTCTCCTCTCCTCTCTTGTTCTCTCCTCTCTTCTCCTCTCCTTTCCTCTCTCTCTTCTCCTCTCCTCCTCTCCCTCTCCTCTCCTCCTCTCCCTCCTCCTCCCTCCTTCTCTCCTCCTCTCCTCTCCTGTCCTCTCCTCTCCTGTCCTCCTCTCCTCCTCTCCTCCACCTCCTCTCCTCTCCCTCTCCTCCTCCTCTCTCTCCTCCTCTCCTCTCTCTCTCTCTCCTCTCTCTCTCTCTCCTCTCTCCTCCTCTCCTCCTCCTCCTCCTCTCCTCCCCCTCTCTCCTCCTCTCTCCTCCTCCTCTCTCCTCCTCCTCTCCTCCTCTCCTCCCCCTCTCTCTCCTCCTCCTCTCCTCCTCTCCTCTCCTTTCCCTCCTCTCTTCTCCTCTCTCCTGTTCTCCTCTCCTCCTCCTCTCTCCTCTCCTCTCCTCTCCTCTCCTCACTCCTCCTCTCCTCCTCTCCTCTCCTCTCTTCTCCTCTCCCTCCTCTCTCTCTTCTCCTCTCCTGTCCTCTCCTCTCCTCCTCCTCCTTCCCTCTCCTTTCCTCTCTCCTCTCCTCCTCCTCCCTCTCCTCTCTCCAGTCCAACTCGGCAGTGTGTCCCTCTGGATGTCCTCTGGCGTCAGTAAGGGAAAGGACTGGCCAGCAGCACAGCAGAGACGACGGCCGGCCGGCTGGAGTGTGTGAGGCCCAGCCAGGACTTCCTGGGGAGCCAACGTCAACTCCCCACTTCACCAAATCCGTTTAGTACCAGCTGTGGACAAAAGAGTGCAGATTCTGCACACGCACACCCACGCATACACGCGGCAACCAATTATCCCCGGCAACAAAGTCGCCTTTCCTCAAAGCTGGTCTAAACTCAACTTTGGAGTATCTCTCTCTGACTCTCTTTGTGTGTGTGAGTGTGTGTTTGCCGTTTAGTTTGTGTGCCTATACATGTGTGAAAATGACAACAAACAGAGTAAGAGTAGCCTTAAGCATAAGTAAAAAGGAGTCACAGCTCCAACCATGAACATCTGCACATCTGCCTCTAGGGCATTGAATAGCACCTGTTGTCCACAGCCATGTCGACACAATGAAAAATCACACACACACACACACACACACACAGAGAGAGAGAGAGAGAGAGAGAGAGATCGGAGATTGTCTATAATGATCAGATACTTAGCAATATGTGAGTGTATATGTCTGTGTGCAGTCTTGTCTAGCCCAGCCCACAGATCTGCGCAGGCTCAGGGGCCAGTGCTGTTTCCATTCAGCACAGTGCCAAGGCTCCCTCTGCCCCTGGGGGGTCCCAGGGTGTGAATGGGGCATTTCCCCACAGCTCTATAGCCCCCCGCTGGGTATTTGGAAGATGATTTGTGGCAAATTTGTTTAATCAATATGGATTGAAGGGGGGGTGTGGGGCTCACTCAGCCCAGGACTCCTTTATCTTCCTCTTTGTTTTGCAAGCACACACACACACACACAAAGAAGACTACTCTAACACACACACACACACGCACGCACACAGATGCACACACTGGCTTTTCTAACCTATAGTACCAGCTTAAATGCTGACACATGGGGAAAGAAGTCTGTCATATCTGTACTTTTACTTTTTTATTAATGTAATACACACACATTAAAATAAATTGGTGGACATGACAGGGTCACTCCCCAGTATATTTTCAAGACTGCATTTTTAACCACAATATGGCAAAAACACATAATCTCAGTGAAAACTGACTGGTGGCCACAAGGCAGACCTCTACTCAACTATGTGTGCAGACACAGGCTATGACTCGAGGCTGTGACTTGAGTTAGGTGTGTATGTGTGTGTGTGTGTGTGTGTGAGAGACAGAGAGAGAGAGAGAGAGAGAGAGAGTGTGTGTGTGTGTGTGTGTGTGTGCGAGAGTGTCTGTGTCTGTGTCTGTGTGTCTGTGTCTGTGTCTGTTGTCTGTCAATACTGTGGTCCTTTCAGAAATCACAACACAATGGCTAATCTTTTCTTTTCCACTGGAGACTAATACTTTGTATTTGTTATATTCTATGTAATTTTCAACCTGGTAGACTCCCTCTGTTTTACTTTCTCACTCACTCTAACCCCCTTTCCAGACTCTCTCTCTCTCTCTCTCTCTCTCTCTCTCTTTCCTTTTTTCTCTTTCTCAAGCTGTTGTCCAGCTGCACCGAGGGACAAAGGCTTTGACCACTCTAGGAGCCTTGACCCTGGCTTTAGCCACCATTGTTTGCCTGTTGCTGGGAGAGGTATACGACTGTTTCATACTCCACGGCCCAGCAATAATACAGCTAACTGTGGTCAGGGAGAGGCACACTTTGTGTGGACACATTTACACATGAATAGAGCAAGTCTAAGCTACAGACACCTGATACTTCCGCTGCGCCGGGCCTGGCTGGCCAACGCCGAGCCTCTTACACTGCGGAGGCAGACCGGGGAACAGGTGCCAGTGGCCGCTTTGGTGAAGAGACAGGACCGACTTCCTCCTCTGCCCACAATGGCTCGGACATGTGATCTTGCCTGACCAGCGCGAAGGGAGTGGGCATGATGGCATTAGCCGAACAAGTGTTTCTTGACTCTGACAGGGGTGGTCAGCTCAGACGTCAGATCAGACTGTCCCCAGCAGCGTTCCACAAGCAAGCTAGAGAAGAAGGCAGAGAATTGCTGATACACCCTGGATCCTGTAAGTGAGCATGTTAGTGGTCAGAGGTACCCCAGTCATAGTGACATATTTACACATATTCTCATCCCCCTTCCTCGGCCACGGCCAGAAAAGGACGAACAGTTCAGGAAGGAGAACTCCTCTGAATTAGTTTGTCATTTTCTTCAATGCTTTGGTTTGTCATACTCACACAGCTGATTGATGAGTCATAATCAAACAGATATTTTATATATAGACTTATTGGGTTGAAAATAGTTTGAGAGTTATACAAGGTAAACTAAAGTGATAAACACACACTATGCATACATGCACCCACCTTATAGAAGTGGATGAAAATGTGTATGCTATTGTTGTCATGTTGATGTGGTCATGAAATGGTTCAGTGGACAAACAATGAGTGTCTTCAGAGGGAACGACTAAGTGAGTGTGTGTGTATGTGTATGTGTGTTTGTGTGTGTGTGTGTGTGTGAGAGAGAGAATCAATGAGGAGGTGGACACATGGTGGCAGACCTATCTGTTGCTCCCCATTTAGAATTATAGGAGGTTCTGCTGATTACCTGCTGTACTGTTTATCCTCCATCTTCTACATCCTACATGTTTTTCTGTAAAGCTTTTCTGTGACAAAGCCATGAGCTTTCATATACATGGCAGTCAGAGCACTCTCACAGCGCCACGACAGAGCACTCTCTCACAGCACCACAACAGAGCACTCTCACACAACACTACAGAGCACTCTCACAGTACTCCTACCCCAACATACACACACTAGCACACAATGGAGAAAAGAAAAAAAAAAAAGGTAAGAAAGGAAGGATAAATATATATATTTGCTTGCCTAGTGGCTGTCTCGTGCTTTATGGCATTCTGTGACATATCGTGCCGCTAGTGGTAATAAGGTTGGGTACTCTCCTAATAAGTATTTGATTTGAGTGTTTTCTGTAAATTTCAAAAATTTGGGATTTTTTTTTCATTTTTTTTTTAAATATATTGATCTGATGTTTTCACATTTTTTACAATGTAAAAGGAAATGTTTTTCATTTTCGATTTCTTGTGTGCAGCATGTGCATACCCTCTCCTCTTTTTGGTTGCCATGTTTGTTTGTATGACCCCTCTCTATATGGCCAATGTGTGGTCACTGAGTCTGTACCTAGTGACTGATTTTCGGATCTGGGGGTCTTTTATGATAAATATTCAGCCATTTTATAATCTCTTTCTAGTGATTGATACACTTTCATTTTACTTTGAGTTTTAATTGAATTTTCCCAATAATGTATGTACTTTTCTTTTTGTTGTGTCATGATTTTCTTGGGGTGTATTACATTGGTGTTAGAATTTAAATTCAAGACTAATTGGCTGAGGGCACTCTTTGCAATATTTTGCTCTTGACACCAAAGGGCTTGGTACTTATAGGATTTTGGGTCACTAGACTTCAGATGGTTATAAAATGTAACTGCTCTTTTTTGAATTTTTATTATTAATGGGAATTGACCTAATTCGGTTCTTGCTCCATTATTTTGTGTTGATCTGTGTAATTTTAGTATGCTTTTACAAATTTGTGTATGAAGTGATTTTATGATTTCTTTTTCCCAATTCTGAAAATATTGATTTCTTAATGGTCCCCATATCTCACTCCCATATAGCGCGATTGGTTCGATTATATTATTTATTATTTTTAGCCAGATTGGAATTGGTATTTCATATTTTATTGTTCTTTTGATTGTGTAGAAAACTTTCATTGCTTTATCTTTTAATTATTTTATAGCTAGATTGAAATTTCCTGTTGACGTGATTTTTAGACCTAAATAATTATATGAATTTGTGTGTTGAATTATGATATTGTTAAGTTTAAATGTTGATTTTGCACTCTCTCACACCACACTACAGAGCACTCTCTCACAGCACCACTACATAGCACTCTCTCACTACACTACACTACAGAGCACTCTCACACCACTACAGAGCACTCTCTCACAGCACTACTACAGAGCACTCTCACAGCACTACAGAGCACCCTCTCACACTACACTACAGAGCACTCTCACACCACACTACAGAGCACTCTCACACACTACACTACAGAGCACTCTCACAGCACCACTACAGAGCACTCACACACTACACTACAGAGCACTCACGCACTACACTACAGAGCACTCTCACAATCTACAGAGCACACTCACACACTACATAGCACTCTCTCACACTACACTACAGAGCACTCTCACAGCACCACTACAGAGCACTCACACACTACACTACAGAGCACTCTCACACATTACAGAGCACACTCACACACTACAGAGCACTCTCACACTACACTACAGAGCACTCTCACACACTACACTACAGAGCACTCTCACGGCACCACTACAGAGCACTCACACACTACACTATAGAGCACTCTCACACACTACAGAGCACACTCACACACTACAGAGCACTCTCACACTACACTACAGAGCACACTTACACACTACAGAGCACTCTCTCACACTACACTACAGAGCACACTCACACTACACTACAGAGCACTCTCACAGCACCACTACAGAGAACTCACACACTACACTACAGAGCACTCTCACAGCACCACTACAGAGCACTCACACACTACACTACAGAGCACTCTCACACACTACAGAGCACACTCACACACTACAGAGCACTCTCACACTACACTACAGAGCACTCTCACTGCACTACAGAGCACTCTCACACACTACACTACAGAGAACACTTACACACCACAGAGCACACTCACACACTACAGAGCACTCTCACACTACATTACAGAGCACTCTCACTGCACTACAGAGCACTCTCTCACACTACACTACAGAGCACTCTCATAGCGCCACGACAGAGCACTCTCTCACAGCACGAGCATGAGGGCATATAGAGGCTGTAAATGACAGGAGCACCTAGCAACCGCACCAGCTGACCACCATCAAAAATATACCATAATGTACTGTAAATTATCCTATCTTTCAACTACCCTTTTTATGTGTGTGTGTTTTTATGTGTTTGTGTTTTTGTGTGTGTGTGTGTGTGTGTGTGTGTGTGTGTGTGTGTATTTCCATCGGTTCATATCCAAACAGAAACCGGTTACAATGTGACAGTGTGACAACAACAGAACAACAGGTAGGCCGAAGGTAGGCCCACGTCACAAGATATCAAGGCTGTAATCATAATAATAAGTTGAACTAGGGTAGTGCTTGCTTAACTAGCTACTGCTGTTAAGCTACCACAAAATGAATGAAGGTGCAGTCAGGGAAGTTGTGTTCGTTTGTGTTTATGTTTATGTTTACATTCATTAGCAGACACTTTTGTGCAAAAAAAACTGTTCATTATATTTTAACCAAGAACCAAACAAAACACACTAGAGAAGTTGCTCATCCCATCTTCAATATTCCAAGAGAAATGCTGTTTTTTTTCGAAGGCAGGCTGCTCCCGCTTTGTTTGTTTCCAATTTTCGGAGCCTGGGCTGCCTGCTGAGACCGTTTTTTTACAGTGTAATCATGGAATGGGCACCTAGCGGCCATGAGGAGATGATTGCTGAATGTGATAAAAAATGTTATGAGCTAGAAATCGTGTAAAATCCCTGACTGTGCCTTTAACAATTGTTAGAGTTAGGTAGAACACACCCTATACATAACTATCCAAAAGTCCATCACTTAAAGGGACACCAGGCAACGTTTTCGTGTTAATTACTCATCTTCGTAAGTCGGTATATGGTTAAATGACTCATTACAGGGCGAATGAAGACTCTCTCGCCCTCCCCTACTGCCTGTAGGAAGAATATCCTGCTTGCAAGTTCAGTGTATCATTACCGCCTAACCCGAAGCAGGATCAGTTTACATCCTGCATCCACAGCACAGAGGCAGGCTAACTAAACGCTTAGCGCATTGTTGCAAACGTGTGTATAATGGCAGAGCCGGCGAAGAAGCAGTGAAAACCATTGACGGAAGACGCAAAGAAAAGGAAAAGAGCTTCAGACCGAGCGAGGGGGGGTTCCGTATAGAAAAAGAATCAGGCTTGCCTGGTGTCCCTTTAAAGTTAGGGTCTGTTAATGTTCCCATGAGTTGTTTATGGTGACATTATCATTCTATACCAACGGACAGATTTATGTCCATATGAGTATATTTTTGTTGTAATTTATTCATCCCTAAATGACATTAGAAAGAATGACACACAAAACAGGAAACACAATACTATTCTATGTGTTGATGAATTTGTAGATATAATAGAATGGCAGGAACTGATGTCATCCACCATGCACATTTGGTCCCATCCAACACTGCCTCCTTGCAAGACCACATGCATTGCATCCTAGCATCCTAGCATAACTACCATAACATAACAAGGGAAAAAAATCCATAAGTTCTTTTTATAAAATAGTAGATAGATAGATATGATGATATACAGAATAACATAGATTTGCGTATGTAACCTATGAAGCACGTCATGCTTCAACACAGAGTTAATGTGAGTGCATGGTGGTCACCGTGATAAGTTGCACAGACTCAGCATGGCCTATTGGAAACATTGCCACGTCTTTGTCCTTGGTGCAGCAGCTCAAGCCTTTAATCCCGTTTCTAAAATACACAAACAGTGTCTGTGTGCCCGGGTGAAATAGCATTGTTTCTATAGATACCTGTAGGTGCTTTTCACTGCTGTGCCATGCTATGTACACCCGGATGTACACCCCCACATGGGCTCTCCCCACCAGGTAAATAGCATTGTTGGCTATTGACACCACGGGGGCAAATAGCATTGTTGGCTATTGACACCACGGGGGCAAATAGCATCTGTCTAAAAAATATACAGTTTCTGTTTTTCCTTTTCGTTCCATGAGCTGGTTCCAAGCCTTGCCTAATGGAAGGTCCTGGCAAACGCATTTGTAGAGATTACAAGATACAGCACATAAAATACTGTAATAGAAACTATCATAAAAGGATAAAAGGAGAAGTATTTTCTATTGAAGATCCTAAAGAGAGAACAGGCTTGCTTCCTACATTTTTAACTTATGACAACTTCTGTAATACAATGAGATACTCAGGATATAAATATTTGTTCATAAGATTTGTTTATGCTTTATTTGTCTCCTGAAAATAAAGTTACAGGGTATCATAAAATGAGCGAGTTACTGTTTTTAATTCTTCTCTCTCTCGCTCTCTCTCTCTCTCTCTCACACACACACACACACACACACACACACACACACACACACACTTATTCACTCACTCACTCACTCACTCACACACACACATACATACACAGAGAGTGAGAGAGAGAGAGAGAGAGAGAAACAGGTGTTGCAGCCATTGAGCAGGGAGACAATGGCAGCATTCACTGTCAAGTGTCGTAGTGTTAAGTACGTAACTTAAGTTTTTTCATCTCTTCAAACGCACACCCATGCGCTTGCTCCATTGTATATAATGACATAGGTTTGTATACAAGCCCCCAACAAGTGCACACTGACTAGTCAATTGGATTTGACATGGCACTGCACACACAACACACACACACACACACACACACACACACACACACACACACAGAGAGGTAAGAGAGAGGAAAGAGAAAAGTGGGCGAGAGAAACAAAGGTGATAAAGACCTTTTTGTACATAATATGTTTTGGCAGGCTTAGATTATTGGGGGCCAAGCAGTGAATCATGTTTCTCGCTTTTCTTATTGTTATGATTCTTCCTTCTGCCATGTGAGTCTATGACAACCCATCTCTTTAAAAGTTGTGAAATTTGGCACACTGATTTGGAATTGTCCTATGACTCTTTTCACCAACTTTGATGTCTGCGACTCAATCGCCACCAGCATGTCAAACTTGGATATTTGTTTACGCGCATAACCGTTGATCCATGATTTTTTTTTTTTTAAACTACCGTACCGTTGGAATCTTTGAATCCTTATTGGAATTTGTTGAAAACACAGAAACACAGGTCACACATTGTTTCCAATCTTCACCAAATTTGGCACAAACGATCTTCAGACAAAGCCCCACAAAGGTTGTTGAATGGATTTTTTATTTTCAAAACTGTTCGTCCGTCACACCCAATCTCAGAACCAACAAACAGGAAGTAAGGTAATATCTCAATATTTTCATGTTTCAAAACCAAAATTGGTGTATAGACATTGGGCTAGATGTACTAACACATTTGCACCCACTTGAGGCGTAAGTTTCTCCCAACGCGCACGTTAAAACGCGGCATAGTATGTACAAACAGGAGTGGAAAATGATACATTTGTCATCATTTGACATTCAACTGTGCTTGTGATTGAATTAGGCCGTTCAGTTGTGGGCTTCACAAATTATGCTAGAGGGCAGAGATAGGCGCTGATTATGTGATGGGCTTCAGGTATCATAAATACCACGTAAAATGATAAAGCACAGCTTGCACGTTCTGCAGTTTGGCGATGACGCTGATTACGCTGCGTTCGCAAATGTACGTACATCAGGCTGTCAGAACCTGTCAGAACCTGTAGAGGGCGCTACAATTATTAAAAATACATTTGGGCTTAAAATGGTTGATGTGTTTGGATTTAAAACTTAATTCCTATATCTGTTAATACTGTGGGAGATCCCAAGGCAAGCACAACTTGTTGCATCAACCTAGTTGATTTGGCCACCATATTGATTTTTGCTACTTGGACCCCTCATTGCTGCTTGCAGCTACATTTTAGTGTAGCTTTTTTGTCAAGTCATTGTTTTATATTTAGTTAAGATATTTAGCAGATGTTTTCAACCATGCGAGTCCTACAAAGCACCACGTGAAAGGGAAGTCTACTTTAGGGTTATAAAATACACTTCTTGGCCACGCTTGGCTAATAAAATCAAGATATGATTGAGTTTGTTGATGTCTCGTGTTCATACAATAGTGGTACTCATTTGCAATTATCGTGCTCTACAACATAGATAAATACTGCATTTGCGGCTCCGACATCAAAGTGGAGAGTTGCTAATGTCTAGATGAGTTGTTTGCTTCAAACAATTGTTTGTGTTAAATCATCACCAGTGGTCTGGCACTGCCGCTCCGTCACTCGTCAGTACAAGCATTACATAGTGTGTTCACGAGAATAAGGGAAGATTGTGTTTATGTCTGAGGTTTCTTGTTTGTGTTTGCAGCTGATGGTCCCCACACACTTTGATATGAATTTATTTCCTAGTTTTAGCTTACATAATTTCCAATTTGCCTGGAAAGAGACCATCAAAGCACTCTCTTTGTCAAACGCCCTTTTAAAATTCAAAAGCCCATGAACACAGAGACATGAAGAAGAAAGGAGGCCCTCTAAGCTCACTGCTGTTGTGCAGGCCTGCTAATGGATCACATCATACTTGCAGTTATTAATGCAATGCATGCAGGTATAAGGTTGGTGTACTGGTAGGGTGTATGTGTTGTGTTGGAGTGGGGCTCCATGTCTGTGTGCATGATAGCCAGTGCTGCATTAACCACACGGCTCAATACACATTTCACATGACAGATGTTCTCACTAAAAATATAGTAGTCCACAGCTATGAAGATTTAACACATGCATTGTAGTTGGCTTAGATAGATAGATAGATAGATAGATAGATAGATAGATACTTTATTGATCCCCAGGGGAAATTCAAGGAAAGGCTTAGTATCTGGGCTCCAGCGTTGATCCATCATGCTGCTCTTGGCTCATGAGAGTTGGTGTTATCTGGAAATCTTGTCAAGTTTAATTTTGTGTCATGGTTCAAATGAATACATCACACTGGTCATTTTTGTTCTATCTGTCTTCGTGTGCCTGACAGAGGGTGTATTAACATCCACAGTTTATGCTGTAAATGTCCCTCTCCCTCACAGTATCAGAGGAACTACCAATGAATTACCCATTTAAACCAGGTGTCACTAGGGTTTATGCGTATTTCCACAATCAGAGTAAGGACTATTTAAAATTAATCTAAAAATATCATTCTTTATATAAAAAGACTGTATATCTCTAAACTTACATTTGACCGAAATGTGGCCTACTTTTCAAAAAAGCCGAATTACTGAAGAATTACAGAATATTCTTGTGTGAGCCAGTTTTCTGTTCTGCTCACAGTAAAATTGTGTGAATATAACGTGCTGTGGTTGGTTGTGTAGTTTAAAAATGAAATGTCATTTTTGAAAACTACTAAATTATCTAGGTGCTGGTAAGTCATATCCAACATAATCACATATTTTGATGTACACAGACATGTCAAGTGCTTAACCCCTGATCGTGAAAATACCCCTATTTTGTATGAGATGTTGCTTTGTGAAACGTGATGCATGTGGATGGTCTAGGGGAATAAGGCCTCCTGGGCATTTGGGCATTTTATCTGCACTGGATTATTAAGTAGGTCTAACTCTTGTGATCGGTGTGCTCACACGCACAGGAAATATACATCTACATGCATACAGCACATTTGTCTGTGCTCAATATTACACTCTACATGCATACAGCACATTTGTCTGTGCTCAATATTACACTCTACATGCATACAGCACATTTGTCTGTGCTCAATATTACACTCTACATGCATACAGCACATTAGTCTGTGCTCAATATTACACTCTAGACTCTATGGCATTTATTCTTAGCTGCAAAGGTCTTCAACAGGTATACCAGGTATGCTCACACTCATCGGAAAACAACTATTACACACGAGATGCTATTGCATTTATTTTTAGCCTATTAATAGCAGACGTCAGACCAAGGACCTTTCTCTGATAAAGACATGGTCAAAGGACCCCATATTGCACATAATACAATTTTGTTGCTTCATTTTTAAGCCAGGCCAACAATAAATAGAAAGGTTGCCTGTAGTGCCGTGGGTAAAAGTACTTTGTAAAGGTGTGAACAATGTTAAGCTGCTGACAGATTCCTATATTTATATATAAATAATGTATTGTTTTTTAGAAAGAAAAATGTAAATAAGTCATTTGGCAGACCCTCAGTAACTCCAAGGACCCCAATGCTGAAGATCTCTGTCCTATAATATATGATAGTGTGGTCATTCTCTGATGCACTCTGGGTATCCCACCCCCAGTCTCCCACCTCCATTTCTTTCACACACACACACAAATACACACCACTGATCTAATCTGTCTGGCTCTCCGTTCCAGCTCTAAAATAACTGATAAGTAGGAACTATTGACTCTGTTATGTTCATCTTAACATTTCCACATTCAATATTACTGCACATTTTATATTGAATTTCCCCTGGGGATCAATAAAGTATCTATCTATCTATCTATCTATCTATCTATCTATCTATCTATCTATTGCAATAGTACACAGGACGGTTCTTTGAGGTTGGTACAATGACATGTGGCGTTTGCTACAGTGGTCTCTTGTTCCTCTGGCCTTAGGTTTGTGTGCTGGTGGGGGAGGTTGTCATAGTTCTGCAGTAACAAAAGCTCAGCTATTATAGTGTGTTTACTTCAGAGCAGGAACCAATGGCCAATCCCCCATAAAATTACAGCCATGTGTGGAGTCCTGCATTCTCTCTCCCTCCCTCCCTCTGCTTTGTGTGATGTGTCAGATATATCATCTCCTTATTTATTTGTCTCTAAACTTCATTTATGTCAATACACCCATACATGAGCTTCTGCACTACCAGCATAGTATCTTATATCTTTACTAAACAAGAAAAAATCCATTTCCAGACATGCACATTTTAGCTGGTTCTTTCTTGGGTGGAAACATACAAACATCCTCATTTTGAGCCAGACATGGGGTTAGTTATCAACACCTACACATTAGGCTCACACATTGTTCTGTGGTCACAAAGGCAAAAGAGTTGCTGACTTGTTTGTAAAATACTGTGAACATAATTTCCCCCAACCCCTCCCCCACCTCCACCTCCTACTCAGTGGTGTGAGACAAACAAGCAGCCATCTTGTTATCTTTAAAGACTCACATTTCTCTCAGAGGCCTAAGCAATTTGTGCTTCCTGTGTCAGACCCATCTACCTTTATGTTGTCACCCATGTGTGAACGCCACTCCTGTAGTCTGAGATTGTGGAACATTTCTTTCCTGTCACTTTTTTTTTATTATTCAACTCTCCACTTATTTTCAAAATTCAGTGCTTTATGCTTTTCACAACAAACATAAATTACATGAAATATTAGAATTATTCCCACTTTTAAGACATATCAAATGCACCTTGTGCCTCTGCATCAACTAGTTCAATTTAATTTTATATCGAGTTTAAATATGTCATATCGCAGAGTTATTTAGCCCAACAGGAATGGGTCAAATTCCTGTAAACCCCCCACAGTGGCCTTTTACAGGCATTGTGTGTGATTGCCAGCCAAGCATTATTGAAAGCCATACTTTTTGTGATGTAAAATCCCTTAGAGTTCCCAACAATTGGCAGATCATTCATCGCTGGCTGTGAAGCCATACCGAGAGCACGAGCAAATAATGCACTGGGAGGGAGGGGGTTGTAACCCCTCAAAAAACAATGTGATGGTCAAATGTCACCATTATCCTCAGTAATGATTCTCAGTGGCAGCAGTCACAGTCATTTTTCTGAGTTCTCTAAACATGTTGGAAAGACATGGGAGATTTCTGGAAAATGCACACTGGCTGTGCCACCCTGACTGTGAGGAGGATAAAGCTCTCACACTCATTTCCTGAGGTCTGCTTTTTCTCAACAGCACTGTCCACTGTCCAGCGACATCAATCACAGCACGTAAACTGTCGCTGTTCCCTTTGTACGCACATAATGGTGATATTTATAGGCCTGAAAGGAGGGAGGAAGTGTTTTAGCACCAACCAAAAATGACATTTAAAGAGAGCGGAAAAAAGGGATTCAGGGCTGCCAAAAATATCAACTTACACCTGAACCCCAATGCTCAGCTTCAGGCCAGCTCCTCGCAGGCTCCTAAGTCTAGTGGGAAATAGCCAGTGTGAAATTAGGTTTGGTAGAAATGGTAAGCAAACCTAAATGCTGGACGTCTTTCTTGCAATAACAAGTTCCCATTTGGAGAACAACTCCCGTGATCAATCAATATTCATCAGAGTTTGAGAGTGCCTCCATCAGTCAACCTGCACACAGTCCATTTCCTCCATTTCTGCCTTTTTCAAGCTGCCTTCGCCCCTGGTGATGAGGTCAGTGTGTGTCGTCTAATAGGCTTAAAAAGCATTTCATTACAAACAAATGAATGCCAATCCATGCCACATGTCACAACATGGGCCAGCCTGTTTTCTCCTCCACTTCCCCCTCCTGATAAAGCTGTTTACAGGATCCAAGGCTGGGCTCTTTCTGCGGAATCAACAAATAATCAGAGAGGCCATTTATTCAAATCAATATATTTCCCCTGTTCTGAATGTATTTGTGTTTTTTATCCCTTCAAGGAATCACATGGTCGTTTTGATATTCTCTTCCTTCGCACAAATTTTGAATTGTTCCAGCTGTTGGGAGTGTTCGACAAATCAGTGCCCAAACATGTAAGGGAGTCACGTATGATGCATTATAATCATCACAGTCTTATAGACATGACCTTTCATGGTGATGCCAAATTTCTGTTGGCATACTGTCAGCTCCGTTGATGACCAAAAGGCACGCTATGTGGCTCTTTAAAACCCTCTGTGGGCTTACCATGAGGCAGTGGTGCATTGTATGAATTGGTTAAACACAACACAAGTCTCGTCACGTTTCCCTTGCCATTGGACAAACACAACAACAGAGCGCCAAGATTAAAGTCATTTTTTTTCATCATGTGGTGATGCATTGTTTAAAGCTCCTGTTGAATTTCATCTATCTTCCATGTAACAGTGAAATTCTAATTCTTACAGAGATTGAAAAGAATCTGCACTAGCAGAGAGTAAAGAGAAGAAGCATTTGAATTGCATACGACTTCAGTTGTGTGTTTACACGCCAATGAAAACAGCGGCTCTTCTGCACATTGTGAATTAGCAGTAAAATAAGTGGGCATATGAACACAGCACACCCTCACTCAATGGTCACAACAATGAGTTACAAAATGCATGGTTCTCTTTTTCAACTTTGATCTATATCAAAAGCACCTGGGTAGCGCTTTAAAAGCCTTCCTCTTACTTTTCACAACACACACACACACACACAGAGTGAAATAAAGTACAATGTCTTTTTATGCTGTATGAAATATTCCATTATTTTAGTTCTAGGCTTTCAACATCATAACGGTTTGAAATGAATTCATCATAGCTTCTACTGCGTCTTTCCACATTCAGAACACAGCAGTGGGAGAAAGAGGCCCAGTAACGGCCCAGGACGGTTTGTATGTGCCTTCCACTGCTTCTCATAACACCCCAGCTTCAACACATCTGCTGAGGTTTGATAGTCCATAATATCCTAATGAAAGAGATCCTGTGTTTGGGTCGTAGGGCACAGGGCCTGTCGTGTTGACGTGAAATATCTCAGCCGACACAGACTGCCTGCTTCCTTTCATCTTTTACTGCAGGCTGAGCAACACATGTTCAATTTACAAGTCCACTCCAAGTGTTGCAGTGTTATTGTTCAGGAGCTCCTGGTTGGACGTCCAATGTCAGCCCTCCTTAGTGTTGTATGGAGCACAGGGTCACAATAAATAGGCCCCTGGATTTGGACCAACATCTTCACTGACGCTTCACTTTTAGGAACATTTAGACCATGTTCACCATTTCCAGAACTACACAATTAAACAATAACTTCTAAGGAAGTCTAAATAGCACGGCATTACTGACATCTACAGTGTGGAGGAAAACAGGATGAGCTTAAATGATCTGATCTGATTTGAAAGCGTGATGGGCAGTTGTGTCCAGAGTAGAGAGGACTGCTACACATCAAGGCTGTGGAGTAACCAAGCAGTCATTGTTGGAGACAATAGAGTGGGATGTTTACACACACTTTTTAGAGTGGGATGTTTACACACACTTTTTTACACACAAAAAGTGTCCAATGTTTTTCAGTATAAAAAGAAAATGTTAACAAAAGTCATCAACAGTTTTTTTGTTGTTGTTGTTTTGGGGGAAAAACTGCATTCTAGAAAAAAACATCACACTTTCCAAATCATGAATCAACAAGGACATAAACAAAATCATTTTTGGATCACTGAAAACGTAATACCCAGAGATTATGCTGCAATGATAATATATATTATGAGAAAATTTTACATGAATATGAATGCTTAAAACACTATAATGGACTTACATCCTGACAGGAAAATTCAGAGATATTAAAGAAAAAGTTCATCAAGAGAAATAATTACACTTTCCCATATATTGTTGTTCTCTCATTTAAATCATGTATTTGTGTATGTTTAGAAGTAAATAGTAATATAATTTGTCATTTGTATGATCTTGTTGTTTTTTTCCGGCTTTGTTTTGTGTCGTATAGTCAACTGTTTTTTTGTGCTGACACAATAGATTGGGGATCAAAAGCAGAAACGCAATCAATGCCACAGTGCAGCTCCCCTGAAAATGAAGTCAGTTTAGTTCAAGAGTTCTGTATCTCCAGATTCAGAGAAAAAAAAACATGTTCAGCTTTAAGAGAAAGTAAGAGCCTAACTGGTGATGAATCTCTCTTGCTCTCTCCACATCTGTAGATTTATGACCCCACTGTGACACTATTCAAACATTGTTTAGTTTGAATGTGACAGAAGCAGTGGATGCAAGCGTCGTTTCTTATTGCAGTCATAAAGCGTCTAGACACACCACCCCTCCTCTGCCTCCCTCCAGCCTGTTCGTCCGTCTCACGGTGATGGACATTTTGTTTTAATAAGATATATAGAGTCCTCTCTTTATGTCACAAATGAACAGCAGGGCAGTGCCAAGCACTCATCTTTATCTGCACAAGGCCATTAGCGGCCACAGCACGTCAGGCTTCCACGCTGCCAGCCTTAAGTGGAGCTGCAGAGGGCCAATACCTTTAGACACATCCAGACAAAGTGGCGTTGCAGAGGGCCAATACCTTTAGACACATCCAGGCAAATATCACTGATTGATTGTTGTGTATGGAAATGCTGTGAGTCCAATAATTTCAGACCTCAGTTTGCATACATAGGTTCTCACACAATAAAACACACAAGCAGACTCTTCCACTCTTGGCAGTCGACTAAACTGTGCATGGACATCACATAGCAGTGGTGAATCCAGTCTTTTGCAGGAGTCATCAATCTATAACACCCAACATCCGTTACTACACTTTCACCTTGAAGGCTTTATCTCACTGCACAAAATGGCTGCCAGAAAAAATGACTTTGTGCAGGGGATGGGCGGGTATTGTAAACAGCTTACTTTTTTGGAGTGTGTGACAAAGGCCCTCCATTACTTTTAGCCCCATCAATCTCCTCTGTTTGAGAATTAGGCAAGTGTTGTAGAGCCTGGGGGTGTAGCAGTATTGGAGGTTGGTCTATCTTCTTTTGAGGGAAGCAATAAATTCTTTCTCACTCTCGAGGCACTGACCAGACTCGGGGGGGTGGTGCAAAGGATTAAAATTCTCTGACATTCAGAGTTCAGGGTGTGAAATTCACCACACCAGGCCTGACCACCACAAGCACCATTAATGTCCTGAAATTTTAGAGGCAAATTTACATTAGAGGCAAATTCAACTCACAATTGATTGCTCTATTACTACACACTGAAGAGGAGAGGGGTCAAAGTAGTGATAGTAAAGACAGCAGAAACACAATCATCAAAGTGTGAGGATGCAACCTACTAGGTGCTTAACTAACCTAATTACTTCAGTTAACCTGAATCAACCGTAAACTCAAAGACCCCATGGGCAAGTCAAAACTATAAGCAAATGTACATCTGAGAATGGGGTCTTGTGGTCAAGGCGACATGAGTGGTCAGAGTGGAAATTCCAAAGTGGAGCACCTGGAGGCACCTGAATGCTGATTTGTACTTGGTTCCTATTAGCATGTGTAAAAAAACGAGCCAACAATGGGTCAACCCAGCCAGAACCAGATTATGCAAATCATGTATGGCAAAACATTTTCACCTTTTACATTACATTTAGCAGACACTTTTTCATGGAATCATCTTAGGAGTGTTTTTTGACTTGGCATTTATTTGTATGTGGAGGTTTTGAAGTACACTAGTGCACTACGAACAGTGGACAATTACTGTATTGAAGCACCATGTATGGTTGTACTGAGGCCATACTTTCATTCCCAAACTGAATACCTCAACCCTGATGATAGCGGCAAGTTATGGATCATCATTTTGAATGGATTTGCATAAAGCAAGTGATTATAACAAAAACCTGCTCATTGGTAGCCTACACCTGGCACTGTGTATATTATCCGTCTTGGCCCATGCATATCATAATAGCCTACTGCATGCCCATTCTGTTTTCCAAAGGAAGTCCTTTTGTGTTGCCTTGATTGTCTCCATTGCTTCACAGCTATTCAGCAACATTAGAATATCGAATAAATATTTACGTACATAATACCTTCATGAGAAATGCCAAACGTATTTTCTTGTCAGTAATTCTTTCCTGAAATAGCAAAACAAAATGCGTCAGGAGCTTTCGATTTTTCTCATGTAATGATTCGAAGGAGATTAGAAGGCAATTAGTTTAACTTGAACTCAATACCAGCTAACAAAAAGACATGTGCAACTGGTTTCTTTCTAGACTACGTTACTTACAAACATAGGCTACATTTTTAAAATAAAATAGACCAAGTTTTCGGAACAGTAAAATAGTCCAGTTTCATATTCACCCATCAGTCAAAGTATTTTGACCCATATTTAGCAGCCTGATTATGGTTTATTTTAGTGTTATGTAAGACTCGAATCTATCTACTTGTGCGTCTCTCCTCCCTCTCTCTGAACTCTCCCTCCCCTTCTTTCTATCTCCCTCCCTCTCGCTGCCCGATCTAGCATCTCCCTCCCCCTTCGCTCTCCCTGCTTTTCTCATCAATGGAGCGCATTTGAATAATGTGTAAGCACTTGGACCAGAGCCAATCAGCTGTCAGAAGACCATGATAAATCGCATTGCATTATTGATAATAATAATTACTTTGACATGCGCATTTCTACTTGAGGGCAAAGAATTGAGGGGAAGAATTTGTAAAGGCGAGGAATAAATAGTGTTAGTATTTTCTCCCGATGGTTGGACCATGTCGCGGCGCAAGCAATCCAAGCCACAGCACATAAATTCCGAAGAGCCCGGTTCGGTTGAAAATGGTGAGTAGTCCTACCAACTTACCGTTGGATGTGAAACAAATGTATCAATTAAATATAGATACGTTAATTTATGAAAACTTTTTAGGCAGTTTAGTAAGGTTGAGTAGTTAAGCCTACTCAATCGCCGCACTTTGACCGGAGACATGACCCTTGGCATTAACCATGCGTTTTAGAAGAATATGAATAATGACTTGTAATGTGAACTAGTAAAGTTAATCGCTCTATCACTTTAAGTCTCAATAACGTGTTGCTTTAACTCTCCTTTCAAACTTGAACAATTATGAATGTATGTGTAGTTTAATTGCAAACAAGGACGTTGCTTTACGTGAGTAGCTACTTGCCTCCTAAAACTGGTGTTTTGCAAATGTGTGTTGCCGTCTACCTGTATGGCTGATTATTATCAGGTGTTGCAAATAGTAGGCCTACCTTTCAATGAATTGATGCTCGTTGTTAATGTTTGGCAATGTAGCCCGTTGTTAATATTTGGCAATTTAGCTGCGTTGTAAAAGTAGTTCAGTACTGAATGATCAACTTGGTCGACGTTTTTCATATAACTTATTGGTTTAGTCTGCGTGTCGCTCAAGTATACTGCAGTGCCCACTGTAAAGTTTTAACCAACAGAGGACTACATTGTTTTCTGTGACGCTCGCGAATTACTGTAGGTGATTATCATCTCTGAATGTGATTCGTGGTGGATCTGGACATATATCGTGCCGTTTTTTGAATGTTCGTGGTGTGTTGGATGCCGATTCTCGAACAAAGGTGTTCGTCAGGTCAGCATGGAATACGTTTCGGGGGCGAGCAATAAATCCCTATAGTTAAATCCGTGACTGCTTGTGACCGTGCACATGGAGCAGGGTGGGGGTGCAGTTTCGGGGTAGGGGGCGGGGGTCGATTGGAACTGTAGTCTGGCATTGTAACACCTTCATAGGTAAGCTAATGTGTTCATTCACACCTTAAACATTAAATGATTAGAGACGATATTCTTGTCACCAGATGTAGATAGCATAGATGGTAGGCCACCGATCATTATTTTCTCTCCATGAATCAACCGTTTTTATTGTTGAAAGGGAAAAGGAAACTTTCCTTTCGTCACGTTGCGCCACCATGTGGATGCCACTTTACTCTTCCAAATTAGCAATATTCATTTTGGATGCCCACAACGGAGTTGTGCTTCTCGTGTATTATAGAACAAACTATTTAAATATGTCAGGAAAATATGCTTTGTTTTAAGCTACTTTTTTATTTGACTGTCCATTGCACAGTCTAAATAGCGCAGTCGTTTCGATCCCTTGCACTTTTAGGACAGACAAAACTGATTCATTGGGCTTTTCCCTCACTAAACCAGTTGCCCAGTATCCAGTTATCACATTCGCCCTAGCATTATAACGCTTTACAACATAGGCGTAACATAATAAACATAATAAATTAAAAAGGTGGTTTCGGAATGGACCCAAATAATTCCAGTCTGGAGCAGATACGAATAGGCTAATTGTATTTTCCTCTGGTGTTTAATTTGCGTAATATAATCAAAAGTTAACATTTGTATGCTATTAATTGATGCGTAAAACCTATGTATCATGAACGCTAAACATGTGATTTTTATTCCTTGTAGAAAAAAACAATATACAAATTCGATTTAAATCATGAATGTATCCATCTAAACTCTTCTGATCCATTTTGCCTGTTTTGTCTCGTTCACTAAAGCTTCAGTAACTTTGTTAATATTGCAATAGGGTAGGATGCTACAAAGGCTCTCAGAGACTGATGTCATTTACCCAAGGGGCCCCCTGCTGGCAGTATTTGGTTATTAATAAAGGGGTCAAAGTTGTGCAATGTGCATGATTCATGTATAGAAATTAGTTTTTCAAATGACTGTAGAAAATATGTCCTTGTAGCTATTGCAAATTCTAAACTATTATTTAGTTAATTCAAGTATGTGGATGTCTATAAAGCTGTGTAGACATGGAATTTTAGACATTTCAAAATGTTGAATGGGAAATGACTTTTGTTTTTGTCCATCACAGGGGCTTTGCAGGATGGGCCAGGAGAGGAGGAGGGGACAGAGGTGAAGCGATGTCGCATGGAAGAGACGAGGGTCTGTAACAAGTGCTGCGCTGAGTTCTTTGATGAGCGAGAGTTCATTGAACATCAACAGAGTTGCACTAAGAGCCAAGAGGTCATCATGAAGGACGGAGGAAGGGAAGACGTCCTTCCAGAGTTCTCCCACGACTCATCGAATGACTTCCAGAATGGCCACAGCCATGAGGAGTCGGCTGACCCTCAATCCACCGTGGGTGAGGAGGAAATGGAAGATGAGCAGCTGGCAAAACAAAGTACTGGTGAAGAGTTTTTGATTCAAACACAAGCCGAGATGTCAAGTGCTAACGTTGGCCACCCCTCGTCATCGAAACACCAGGACTCAAACAATGTCACTTTAGAATCCATGCCAGCGACCAAAGTTGCCGTAACTCAGCATTCATCATCCACTAACTCATCATCCCTCTCTAGCTGCAAGTCTCCTCCATCACAGGATGTGGCCACTCCTGTGGCCCATGCTATTCCCATGATCCTGGAGCAGCTGGTGAGTCTCCAGCAGCAGCAGCTCCAGCAGATCCAGCTGACTGAGCAGATTCGGATCCAGGTGGCCATGATGACTCCTCAAGGCCTGAGCTGTGTGGTAGGCGCCACCCTCGACCCACTGAAGGCCCTGGGAGCTCACCTTTCCCAGCAGCTCTCCGCAGCTGCAGCACTCATCGGCAAACGCACCGGTTCTCAGAGCCTTTCGTTGGAGACTTTGAAGCAGGGTAAACTACCTCAGACCAACGGGCTGCCCACTTCTCTCGCCACAGGCCTGGGCTCGATGACCACCAAAACTGACCTCCTGAAGGGCCTCCCAGACCTGGCCAGCCGGCTGCCCAACCTTCTGCCTCAGTCTCCAGGAGCTCTGGCCTTCTCTAGCCCGTTTAGTGCGCTCGCAGCAACAGGACTCGACTCCTCCAAAAAAGGGAGCAGCAAGACTACAGGTCTGCCGTCCGAGGTGAAAAATGGGTCTGGAGACCATGCGTTTAAACACAAATGTAAGTACTGTGGGAAGGTATTTGGCAATGACAGTGCACTACAGATTCACCTGCGCTCACATACGGGGGAAAGGCCCTTCAAGTGCAACATCTGTGGCAACCGGTTTACTACCAAAGGAAACCTGAAGGTGCACTTCCAGAGGCACAAGGACAAGTACCCACACATCAAGATGAACCCCCACCCTGTTCCAGAACATCTGGACAACATTCCTACAAGCAGTGGCATTCCATATGGCATGTCGTTGCCGATAGAGGAGTCTAACTTTGTAGATGTAAAACCAGTTTTGGGCATGTCTGCGTCAGGCTTCCCTTCGTCTGTGCTACAAGGGTACAAACCCTTTGACTTGAGTGCTGACCCATACTCACAAAGGCCATCGTCCTCTGGTAGTGATGGCACCTCCATCCACTCCAGCATGTTTCAACAAGAGATGGGCATGGAACAGACTCCAGAGTCTACAGAGACACTGGTCGGACTGCAGCATATGAACGGCAAAGTGGCCAGTGGTGACGGACTTGGCACAACAAAGCTTCAGCAGATGGTGGATGGGTTGGAGAAGAGGACCAATGACCCAAACGAGTGTGTGATCTGCCACCGCATCCTGAGCTGCCAGAGCTCACTGAAGATGCACTACCGCACACACACCGGAGAGCGCCCATACAAGTGCAAGATCTGTGGTCGGGCCTTCTCCACCAAAGGTAATCTAAAGGCTCATTATGGTGTGCATCGCTCCAACACGCCACTGAAGATGCAGCATTCTTGCCCCATCTGTCAGAAGAAGTTTACCAATGCTGTGGTCCTGCAGCAACACATCCGCATGCATATGGGGGGTCAGATCCCCAACACTCCTGTGCCTGAGACACAGTTTGATGGACCCGAGTCCATGGACTCCAGCCTGACTGAAGACAAGTCTCTTATCGATGGAATGACCAACAACCTCCAAGACAGTCTTGAGGAGCATGACTCTGAAATGGAGCCCCAAGAAAAAGCTGTCAATATGTCATCAGAACCCCTCGTCCACCATGGCCCTTCTGATGCCTCGAGAGACGAGACTCCGACCCTGCATGGACCTTCACAGATGTTTACAGGCATCACGGCTTTGGAGAACCACATGAAAAGTCTGACCGCAGCGTTGAATCTGCAGCGGCAGAGCAGCACAGCATCGGACAGTGACGGAGGCTTCAAGGACTCGCCGTCCACCAACACTCCCCACGCCGAGCAAGATTATAAGAACGGGCGCAGTCCAGCGGTCTCCGACTCGGTCTCCTTCCATTCCTCGTCACCAGTGGCCAGTCATCCAGGAAGTAGCCAGTCGAAGTCCCCAGAGTGTGCCTCTGTGGATGCAACGGCCAAACCAGACTCCGATGGTGGGCAGCAGGACTCCAGTGACGGTGCACTGGACCTGACCTCGTCCAGCTTTGTCCCCAAACAGATTAAAGAAGAGCCGGGTTTGCCCTATTCAAATGGAGAATTTGGTGAGTGCTAGACATTTGAATTGGTGATCAATATGTATTAGGTTAGGACCATCTTTGTGTGTGTGTACTTGATGCATAACATTACACACAGTCATTATGCTATGATTTGTGGAAAAAGAGGTCCCGTTGTTGCATGTGGCAAGTCACACATTTAGAAAGTTTAGAAAGAATCTTTCATCACAAATCCTTTCTGTCTTTTGCTCTAGCCCCAAACAACATGCCCTACATGAGGGTTCCTCCTAGTCTGGTGAAGCTGGAGATGCAGATCCCCCCAGAGACCTCTATGGGCGCTCATGATCTGTTCCAGGGCACCGGCGGTCAGCCCTCAGCCTCCAGTGCCTCTCGCCGGTCCACCAAGCTGCACCTGTGCAACAGCTGTGGGAAGAACTTCTCCTCAGCCAGTGCTCTTCAGATCCATGAGCGCACACACACTGGAGAAAAACCTTTTGCCTGTACCATCTGTGGCAGGGCCTTCACAACCAAAGGCAATCTGAAGGTAAATGACCAGACGATATGTACAGGCCATAGTCATACCGAGTACAGATCGGGTGACCTGGGGAAAATGGGGTTTTCACATTCTGTCCACAATCAATAGACCCTTTCAAGAGTTCCATTATCAGCATCATAGTTGGCCCCACAAGGCTTCCGTTTTAACATTCCATATGTTATCTTAATGCAGAGGAAGTAGATTGGGACCCAAATAGAACGTTCAAGCATTGTTTTTGTTTTTATTGTTGAAGGGGTCTATTATAAGATAAGTAGTATCCGTTATGGGTCCTAATCCATGCAACATGTACACATGTGGTTGGGTGAAGGTATATTGGAAAGGTGGGAATACATGCTTAATCACCTTTTTAGTAGATTTCATGCACTAATGAATAATTCTTTATGATAGAGATGGAGATGGATTGCCTTTTTGTTTCTGTAAATCTGACTTCTAATGCAGCTGCCATCACCCATGTGTTGCAGGTACATGTTGGTACTCATATGTGGAATAACTCTGCAAGAAGAGGGCAACGGCTGTCATTGGACAATCCTATGGCACTCATAGCTATGGGTTCTGAGGCCAAGATGTTACCCGACATGATTCCGCCACCGAAGGATCTGGGGCACCCACCCATGAATTTTGATCCCTCCGTGTGGAACAAGTATGCTGCTGCCTTTACCAACGGCCTCACCATGAAGACCAACGAGATCTCGGTTATCCAGAATGGTGGGATCCCTCTTCCAGGCACTCTTGCTGGGGGTTCACTGGTGGCCTCCACAGGGGCGATGATGAACATGGATGGGTCACAAACGGGTTTGTCTGCTGCGGTGGCTGAGATGGAGAAGAATGGCTCGGAGTCGATGTCAAAATCCCAGTTCCCGCATTTCATGGAGGAAGGCAAGATTACTGTGAATTAATTTAAGGACCACCATGACTCTCCTGATATTGAGCATTATGCCAACATAGCAAAACATTTTTGGTTTTGACTTATTACTGTTTTCTGTATTTGGCAGTTATGGTGAATCCTCAGTTTCTAGAACATTCAGGGGTATCTGGTACCGTTTTCTTGTCTCCCTCCATAACTTGAAGATTGCATTTTTTCCTCCTTACTTGGCTTTTGAACTGTTTACCCATTCAAAATCTTAGTGTTACTTGTAGAAGTTGATATAACTTCTTTAGTTGTATTTGCTGTTCTTGTTCTCTAATATATGCGGGTATTTTTGTATTTTTGGTAAGTCAGTCTTGTTTCTAGAAGTTGAATGTAAGTCATACTTGAAAATGTTACCTCTAAGGCATGACCTCGTAAAGTGAAGGATTTGAGTTTTCTCACAAAGATCAACTAGTTTCTCAAGACCACTTTTATGTGCCAATGGTGAATTTAAACCAGCTAGATACCCATTAGTGAATTCTTGGAAGGTTACCTTTGGGTGCCTATGCCAGGGCACCTTCAATCATGTCATAAAGAGGATCTTAACATGTGTAGTTACTTTTCCATTGTTGACTGTTGCTAGTGAGATGCTGTGTGGACATTGACGGGGAAATCTTTTTTTCTATATTAAATTATTTGCATGGTTTGTGTTGCAAGTTCATCATCTGCTTTTGAAACCAAAAATTAATTTGCCAAGTGCCTAGTTTGAATATGGTCATTGTTTTTGCTTGCTCTTTTTGATTTTTTTTTTTTAAGCACCACAAGATTGTAATGAAGGTTCTATTTGATGTCTATATGTGTGTGACCAAAATGTTCTATATTTTTGCATGTAGCATTAGAGTATCATCGTTTTTGCAAACCTTTTACTATTTACTGTGTATCTTTCAGTAACTGGATTCATTTTTTTACTCTTTCCTCTCATAATATATTGGTTCCCCCCTTATTTAGATTGGTGGATGAAAATGGGTTTGCAGCTCCTCAGTAGATCTGAATATGTAGCCTATTTGATGGTGAATATACTCATCTGCTGCACTTTATCTCCCTTTTTTTATTTTATTTTTTTACAAAATTGGATATGTAAACATTTAGGATATTTCATATCAAAATTTTCTCATACTGACGTTTACCAGTTGTCATTTGCCACCCTGTACGCACTGGAGATTAGGTGTTCAATACTGGATGTAATGCCTTGCCATTTAAAACCTGGAAAGATTTGCTCATGCTTCGTCCTATTAACTAAGTGCTGGTCCCTTATTAATCCCAAACCCTTTTCTTATTTTTGGGATTACACACAGAAGTAATTCTCACCATCTTGGCCTACGGGAAATTAAGTGCGTGTGCGTGTGCGTGTGCGTGTGTGTGTGTGTGTGTGTGTTCATTCCAGTCCATGAAGCAGTGGCCTGTTTGGCAACCCCTCTACCTCATATTTTTCTTATTGTTTTTACTGTGTTCTCACTGTTAAAGTCTGGACAACTCTGCATAGTCTGCTTCTTTGCATTGTAAGTAATTCTATGCTTACATCTCTTTGCCCCACAACTGCTGATGTATTCCCGTTTCTGTGCTGTTTTAAAGTATGAATGTATTGTGGGACACTTTGCACATCTCTTGCTCAGAATAGACCAAGACTCTTGCTGTTCCTTTCTGATTTAAATATGTATATGCATTACCAAGTTGTGCCTTTTTCATGTTACAAAATGTTACAAAATTGTCAGAACTGGGTTAAAGGGGTCTTGTATTACGATTCATAAATGGTGAGTCAGTTTTAGGCTTGTTTACAGTGTAGACCTTTTGTAAATTTGTGCTTTTTGTTTACCATTCATCCACTCTATTTTTCAAAATAAAAATATGGGGTGAATTTGGTTCTTATTTCTTTTTAATCCTTTTGCAAAAAAAATTGTATTGCTACTGCAAATCCATTTTACACATTGGCCAATGCTAGATCCACACTGCCCTTGGTGAAAGTATCAAATCTAGAATGAATCTTTTCCTCAAGCAGATGAGGATATGCATTTTAATGGGTACTAGATGGCAACAGGAAACCCAGAACAATACAGGAGTAGCCTCTTATAATTTATAAATAAAAAATAAATCACTAGCTTTGCATTTTACCCTAAACTGGACCACACTGTGGCCAAGACCTCTTGTTGGTGTAGTAGCTCCCCACTGAAATGTTATGTCTTATGTTCCCTGTTCTCAAATCACCATCTTTGCATGTGGATAACCATATTTTTGTAAGACCAGACTGACCTCGGCTACTTTGACTTGGTTTGCATGTCAGTCACTCTCCACTGATGAGCGCCTGTGACTTTGGCTCGTATCAAATGTATCACACGATTTCAATTGAGACTACAGCCTAAGCCTAGTGGTAGTGCGTATGTAGGCTACTGGCTTCTCCATAAAAACAACGCAAAAATACTTGTCTATTGATGTTCCTATAACGCTGTACATGAAATGGGTTTCTTTAAATATTTTAAGGTGGACCTAACCGGACGCACCCTAACAGTGGTCGTCAAGCACCAACAGTGACGGGCATAGTATAGGAGAGGCCGACCAGTCTGGCGCAAGCTCCTTGACAGTTAGCCTCCGCCCAGCTAGTTCAGAGAGACTGGCTGCTACTGTCAACACAAGCGGCAGCAATGACGGACAATATACCGCTACAGCCCGTGAGACACAAAAAACGGCACGACAATAAACACAGAAATGGGTAAGAGCGCAGTCGGAGTAAATTAAAACATTAATGATTATAATAAGCCTATTATAACAAGTGAGCATTCGTGTGTTTCCTGAAATACTTCGGGTCTTGGTTAGCAAAGGAGACCAACCATCAGATAATGTCGCCTATCTACTATGTGTTTTGGCTCTATAGCCTATATTCACGGTAGGCTTTTGACGGAGGGCATTGGGTTGGCTAGAGAAACAGCAAACATCTAGATAAAAGTATTGATATATATAGAATAGACTACAGTTTAAATTTGCGCAAAGCTGGGTATCCTTGTTCCGGGTCTTTATAGGTGCAGGTGAATTTTTCTGTGGCGCTGTTGTCAATTTGGTTAATGCTTGCGTTAGGGAAATTCACCAACATAGTTACCTCATCTGAGAATACGCACCGGTTTCTGGTGTCCTGACCACAGTCTTTGTGTCATTTTGTGGTATTTTATATCGGACTCTTAAATCTTAATGGCACCAGTACAGGGAATAGGGCTTTGAATAGAATGCCGAAGAGCGAGACTGCGCTGTGGGCCTACTTACATTAGTCACTGTACACGTTTACATTAAATTGTTACAGAAATGGACGGACAATTGTATGGCCATTGTATGGTTGAGGGATTCTGCCCACGGTCCAGTATCTTTTTTAGCTGCCTGCCTACACCTGGTTGTTCCTGAATGGCATAAATCTGAGTCTCGCCCTCAAATTCATTGAATGAGCTAATCCTGTTTCCGATGATAGCACTGAAATGCAACCAGCCCTCAAACAGGGCGTGTGAACAGAGTTCAAGTCTCTCAGGCCTATACAGGCCCACAGTTCAGGCAGCACAAAATGGTACGCTTTCCTTTTGATAAGCTTCCTTCAATCTGTAGGCTTTACCATCTATAAATTGGTGGTCATTGTTCTACAGAGGCCCCCACACCCTGAAAAAAAAACAATCAGAAGGTTGTTAGCCTATATCTGACAGAATACATCATAATAATAATAATAATCATAATAATCATAATAATAAATAATAATAATAATACATCCACAAAGTTGATACAAACTAATTTTCCCTGATAAAGCAAGATGTCATGCTGTAGGCAGTGTGGATACAGTTGCAAAGTCTATTCAGGGTGCATGCTTTAAGGCATTTATTGCCTTACCTCATGAGCTGTAATGCTGTTTGTGAAAGGTGGACGCACTGTGGGCCATCAGAAGAGTCAATATTGACTGAAATATGTAGGTTGCTTCCACTTACCTCACCCCTCCATTGTTCTATCTGTCCAGTACGCAGGAAAACAAAGCAAAGTAGCTTTCTCAGTGTTTATATAACATTTCACTAGTTAGTTATTGTCCATGGGATGATGTAGAATGTTGAAAATATACATGTTTGGCTTGGTAGCTGGCCGTGGTCCTGGGATGCCTATAGTGGAGATTGTGTAAGTGATGTCTGCTGACACAACTGGATAAGTAGTAGTCTGAGTTTTAGAACGGTGAAAGGTGAAAGTAGGATGAGTGACAGCTGGCAGTCATGCTAAAGGGCTTCTCCTGAATGTTGTTTTTTTCAACGTCATTATGGCGCAGTGTCTTAAGTTGAGATGGTGTGTGTGTGTGTGTGTGTGTGTGTGTGTGTGTGTGTGTGTGTGTGTGTGTGTGTGTGTGTGTGTTGCAGATGCTGCCCTTGGTCAAGATGTTGTGGCATGGGTGACTTCCGGCCACGAACAGTGTGGTTGGGGCATCCCGAGAAGAGGGAGCAACGTTATCCCAGGAATGTGATCAACAACCAAAAATACAACTTCTTCACCTTCCTTCCTGGAGTAAGTGCTACAAGTGAAGCTCTCTTTAAAGGCAACGGGCCTTAACTGTCACCAGTATAACTTGAAAGAATTCAAGTTATACTGGTGACAGTTAAGGCCCGTTGCCTTTAAATCATACACCGACATGCATGCATGTATGTATGCTTTGCATGAATATTCAAGTAATGATTCATGCAACACTTTCTGAAACATTTCACATTGACAGTCATGACGGTCACGCATTCTTTTCTCAAGTGTATGTCACGTGGATCACACTCTTGCCACAGTGCTACCATAGCATATTTATGTGTCACCCAGTGAAGAAGCCCATTTTTGAAAGAAAAGTAGTAGGTGAACTAAATGACAAATTGAATGAAAATTAATTTTTTGCCAAATCTTTCATGTTTGATTTGTGGTCATTTTTAATGTTTTCATGGTTCCTTACTCTGTGTGGAATGTTTCAGCTTAATATTTGTAGAGGGTGCTATATATCAGATATGCATTAGCATGCATCAGCAGTAGTTTCATTTCCTTTTTGTAGAAGTGTTGTTGATGCTGTTACTTACAAACTTTTCTTAGGCATGGCCTTTTTCAGCAAATCATGCCTTAACATGCAAACAGAAACAATTTGCAATGCAAAGTCATATCATTTTAAATCACATGTGAAAGTCATGTAATTTGAATGTTCAAATCTCTTGTGTACGTAATCTGTGCTGAAATAGAATATCCTATCACAGCAGCACTTTGCAGAATCCAGAGTGGTGTATGATGGGTAGTTAAACAGGGTGGGCCTGCCATAGCTCTCTTTCTGTCTCCCTCCCCGTCCCTCTCTTTCATAAAATGAGTAGAATAGTGTCTTGTGCTGGACTCTGCTGCGGCGGACAGTGGTGCCTGAGAGAACTGTAGCAGGAGTGGCCAGCTGTGTCTGTGGACACTAGCTGTAGAGGTTGTAAATACCTCACCCTGGGTGGCAGAGGAAACTGTTAAAACACTAGTTACAAAACGGGTGTTAGGACCTCAAATATCAAACAAACCGTTTTATGAACTGGATTAAACAGAAAGGATTTGGGAGACACCCTTTTAGTGTACTCCAATCTAGATTATGCCATGGAAGCACAATGAATTTCTTAATTACCCTTTTTAATTCATCACCAAAATCCTAGAGAGTTTTACTGGAAGTATATTGTCAGAACTACGATTTGAAAAGACAACATGCTGAATATGCTACCATATAGACATTAGTTCATGTTTGAAAGTTTTCCCATTCATAGTCAAACCAAAACATATGCATGGAATGTCTGAATGAAAAGGAGATGTAAGCCTGTATTTTGTATGGCTTACATTTAGAATGTTGCAGAGCTTGAGAGAGGGATTTTTAAAAAGCATCAATTCAGTAACAGACTATGCACTTCACATGTATGTCATAGTGAGAGAGAACGTCTGGAATAAAATGGAGGGAATTTGAAAGGTTTGGAAAGACAAATAGAATGTGAGGTGAGAGGAGGCATATAGCATTAGGTAATTTAATCATGCGGACTGAAGCTGCTGCTACATCTAACAAGACATTGTTAGCTCTGAGGCACCTGGAACTGTGGAATACTGGTAGGAATAGAATGTTTGAGTAGTGTACATGCAGAATGGAAAATGCATTTGAAGACTGTACTTTTGCTGCAATTGTGATGTGATGTGGTTTTAGCCTTATGTGAACATTTCCCTTACTGGCAGATACTGGCTAACAGTAGCCTGACGTCGTCATACTCAATTCTAGTCAGAATTTGAGTCTGATATTGGTCCATCGGGACGTATTATGGGGCGTGTTTCAACCGATACAGGGGGGAAAATGCCTCTGCACTCAATTGGATAGACCTAACCAATCAAAGCAACAAAATAGCTTACCGTGAGCTGTAAAAGAACACCCGAACCATCCTTCTTCTCCACAAATGCCTTAAAGGCGCTCAAAGCGATGTTACGCGGTTTCTAAGCTAAAACATTTTTTGTCACATACAGCAAACATCACCTCACCATCCGCTAGCTGCCTGCTGCCTGAACAACATGTCACAATGCAAAAACGCTGTTTTCCATTGATGAAACAGGAGTTTTCACACTTTGCCATAAAATCATTTGATAACCATCTGTATGCAAAGCAAAGCATGTGTATTTAATATAATGACTCATTTATAACTTTATGCCTTATTATCATCCCTAAACCTGTCTTAATGTGTGTCCTCCATGTTGCGCCAACAGGTACTATTCAATCAGTTTAAGTACTTCTTCAACCTGTACTTCCTGCTTCTGGCCTGCTCGCAGTTTGTCAATGAATTGAGACTTGGGGCACTGTACACTTACTGGGTGCCATTGGTGAGTGACAAATGTGCTTTTATATTTTTGTGTGTGTGTGTGTGTGTGTGTGTGTGTGTGTGTGTGTGTGTGTGTGTTTACTTCTGCTCTGTATCAGAAATAATAGGTACTCTAACTATGGAGGTGACACTGATTCTCTGAGAGGCATTTTACCTGTTTAATTATTCATGTTCCTGCCTGTCTTGCCTTGGTCTGTTCAGCAGTTGGGTGATTACTTTGTTACCTTCTGCCAATGAGTCCAGTGGATCTTAACACACACTGATATAGAGTCGTATATTTACCATACACTGATATAGAGTCCAGTGGATCTTACCACACACTGATATAGAGTCTTATATTTAAGTTGTCATTATTAAAGAGGGAGATGATTATTTATGAACCATTTGGTGTCAGAAATTCAAATGTCCTGTAGATATCAGATAGGCAATATACATGTGGCTAAATGTCCTATAGATATCAGATAGGCCATATGCATGTGGCTGCTGGAGTTCTCACCACAGTATTTGCCTTTCAGGGCTTCGTGCTAATCATCACCATCGTGAGGGAGGCAGTGGAAGAGATGCGGTGTTTTCTAAGGGACAAAGAAGTCAATTCACAGATCTACAGCAAGCTCTCCACCAGAGGTGACATCTTGTTTTCATGGGGACAAAGCCTTGTTAGTTTACTGCAAAAGCACACTTTCATTCACAGTTTAAGCACAACTTCTCTCTGTGGGATTGTCATTTTATTAGGAACGGTATGGTATTTAAAGGCACCTGATCTCTAAATCCTGCTTTGCAGTTGTGTAATATTGGATGGAAACACAGTCCAAGGCTGGGTCATGTTATATTATTATCATAATATGACACAAAAATATAAAATGTTATCAGATAATATTGTTTATCATTATTGGAGGATAAATATATAAAATATTAGCAATGATAGAAAGTAATGTGTCCATATTTTAGAATTTTTTTTTTTTTTTTCATTCCTGATTCAGGTTAATGTTAAGATTAATTATTATCATTAAATTGCCCATGCTGACTTACTGCTGAAAGTCAGATTCAGAGATCTAATTGTGTTTTAGAACATTAGAGGCTTAGGTAGGTATACCTTTATTCCAACAAGATAGACAGTTGTGTAATGCTTTTTACTCTCCAATGGAAAATGTAGCAGTTCCGTCAGACTTTAACTTGTTATTCTACTTTTCACAGCAGAGTCTGTGACTAAACATTTCCTGTCATAAAGCTGCTTTGACTCCAGACCAGAGCTGCAGATCTTTCGAATCAGGAATGTCTGTGCCATAATTGGTGGCTATAGTCTATCAAAGGCTACTTGTAAACATTGTTCTTTAACTATACTACAGGGTTAAAAGCAAGCCACACTACTTGATTATCTTCCAACCCTCTGCTTTTAACTCCAAAATCTGATTTTGTTTTGTAATCCAACTGCATTGGATGGAAAGGCAGGCCTTCTTTGAGAATTGGAGCTCAAAGGTCATCTTTGTGAAAACACGTCCAAAACTCAACCGAGAGAAACTGAAGTCTTGTTTGTTTCAGTAAATGATATATTTAAAGTAAATAATCAATGTCTAAATCTTTTCCACCTATGGAGGAAGACAAAGTCAAGTAGTGATTTACACAATTATGTTGCATTAACACATATTTCCAAAGATGACTAGAGGGGCATATTTTGATTTGGAGAGCAGCACAAAGAGATGGTATTTTCTTAAAGTCTTTTGAATGTAGTCCATGGCAATATTAACGTGTGTTAATGTCTTACATATGCACAAAGCCAGGCACCACCACAAAGGTGAAAGGTCACTGACCTCCTCCAAACAGTTGTGGCCTGCTCATACGCAGAGGAATGAGAGAATTCCACCCTCCCTGTGTCCCGTCACCCACTGCACAGGAGATTATTGTAGGGGGAATAAAGAGCAGCCTGCAGCATGCACACCCAATTGCTGCTAACCTCCTACTACCAAATTAGATCAAGCAACTGTCTGTTGCTCACTCAACAGATACGATAGGCCAATGGGGCAAAATTATGTTCACTTTTATTTGACAATGACAGAGCTCTCACAAACATATTTGCAGGTTTCCGTTTATTTCTTAAAATAATTTAATTTTGGCACTTCTTTTCAATACATTTTATATTTTGTCCTTTTGGCTCCTGAAAAAAGGAATTGAAGCTGGACTGTAATGTCAACTTCCCGAATGGCTGTCGTTCTCTGCCCTTGCCACTGATTCTTTCAGTGAGACATTATAATCGTCTTTAATCAGTAGCAGTTACAAACTTCCACTAACCTGTGGTTATCATTTTTTCAGGTAGCACAGCAACAAACATGTCTTGCGTTCACAGGCTATTCAAACTGGAGTGAAGAGTTGTCATCTCTCTCTCTCTCTTTTTCTCTCTTCACTTCACTCTGTCTCTCTCTCTGTGTTTATCAGGCACAGTGAAGGTAAAGAGTAGTGGTATTCAGGTTGGAGATCTTATCATTGTTGAAAAGGTTAGTATGTTTCTGTCTATGTGGTTTTTAAATCCCCCCTTATTTTACATTTAAAAATAAATTGGCCAGGTTTATCATTTCAAAATAAACCATGACTTGATTTGGGATGGGAGAGGTTCTGGTTGCCGGGGTTTAGCCGTCATGTGGTCAAGGGACCCCAGACTGAGAACTGCCTTTGGTCACTCATGTTGGGTGGCAGAAGGCTCAGTCTGAGGCTTGTGTTTGGTCATTAGTAATCGGGCCTAAATCCTTTTGTTGCACACTTTTTGGGCCAGACAGCCTCTCAGCTCATTGTAAAGAGATTGAGTTGGTGGGGGTGTGGGTGCATGAAATATGAGAAGAGTCTCCCCCATGTCTTGTTACAGCCTGAGCCATGTTAGTTTACGTGTGAATGGAAGACTACATTTATAAATATTCAGTCTTTTAAAACAGAACTACTTAGGAGATTCATGGTTTTGAAACTCTGTTAGATGTGTGTATGAGTGTGTCTCTGTGTTTGATTCATTGTAATCTTAGGGGTGCATCTGTGAGAGAGATAGCCTCTGGACTCAGAGTGCATCTGTGAGAGAGATAGCCTCTGGACTCTCAAAGCAACTCACACAGTGCTGCATCTCTGAGACCTGATGTGGCCTTTAAGAGTCCTTGCAGTGTAAAAATATACACTCATGTGCTTGTGATGCCTGTGTAAATGGAATGGTGTGTATGTGAGTGTGTGTCTGTGCAAGTGAGCGAGGGAATGAGAGAGAGGTTGATCTAATAATGTTGTTTTCCCGTCTCTCCTCAGAACCAGCGGGTCCCTGCCGACATGATCTTCCTGCGCACATCAGAGAGAAACGGTAAGGACTCGGCACACACACCCATTTCCCCTCTCACATGCAGCAGTCTGCACCGGGCAGGGACGTGAAGCCCTGTTGGCACTGTTGCTCAGCGAGTTTAACTAGCATTAGGGAGACCTCAAATGCATGTCTTTGTCTCACATTTACAAAGCAGCAAATTCTGCCTACTGGGGCAAGCCAAGATACAGCTTCATGCCGATTTTGCCTTTCAAATGATAAACCAGGAGTTGCAAATGAGCTTTGGGAGCAGGTGGGGAGAAGGGAGCATGCGTGCCTATATCTGAAGACTGTCTGAGGCAGTAAGACGTCTCCGATTCTGAATAACAAAACTGAGGAAAAAGATGGAGCACATTGACCCTGTAGATTCCATCTGAGCTCTGCACGCGGCTGCTGAAATGCCCAGACCCATAAGTAAGTCATTAAGAGGAACTCCAGTCAGACTGCTGATATCCACAGAGAGTTTGGAGGGGTCGGAGAACAAAAATTGCACAAATTCTTTTAAAAGTACAAAGGCCTCTGTTTATTTAAATGCATTTAAGTGTGCAAACTGCCATAACGAGATACATTTGGGGTACTTAAGATTTAATCTTAGGCTGTTTCATACCCAAGATAAAGCCATATTTGTGGCAGCTTTGGGAGTAGAGGGATTGGGCTGGTGAGAGATTTCCTCTGCTTGAGCTCGGGGGGTGTGGGTGTTACGGGAACGAGGGCCATTTGATGGCTCAACAGATGGAGGCCATTAGGTCAATTATGAAGAGCCCAGGGTTCCACAGGCCGAGACCTGGCTCAACCACACCTCCCCCAACGCTGTGTGTCTCTCACACACATATACACACACACAGACACACACAAACAAGCCAATAGCATGTATGTAAGGATGCACATACATTAACAGAGTTATTGTAGTATTGTAAGAGTTATTGTAATATGTGGGACTTTTAATTAAAAAGATTTTTTTTAACTTAATACAGCAAAAATATCACATTGATAATTGTATTCATTTAATTCAAGGGCATGACAGAGAAAGCATCTGGTGGTGTGTGTCTGTGTCGGTGTCTGTGTCAGTGTGACGTGACTGTGTCTGCATGTTTCCATACATGCATATTGTTGTGTGGGGGAAGGATGGAGCCATTTGCATGTGTTTGAGCGCATATCTGTGTGCGTGACAAGGATGGTATGCTTTGTCCTTGATCAGAGTAAAGAGAGCATGCATCAACTTCAGTCAGAGCTGCATGGTTTTGTTTGTGCAAATTAACACCTTGAGCCGAAACTGAAAATAATATGCGAGCAACAAAAACTCAACTGTAAATGTGGGCCATGAGTCTGTAAGGAGGCAGACAGGCCTCTGCTGATGAATGGTAACAGTGCCACCTAGAGGTCAGGAACAGCACACACATTAAGACAAGGCAGGCTATTAGAATCCACTTTGGTGCTTGCATGCATACATCTTCTAGAATCTCTATCATGATAAACAGATGTAGCCTGTGGGCATACTAGGATCCATCCATCTATCTATCTATCTATCTATCTATCTATCTATCTATCTATCTATCTATCTATCTATCTATCTACTAGAATCCTAGCACTAGTCCAACATGGGTTTCTCTTGGTTTTCTAGGTTCCTGCTTTCTGAGGACTGACCAATTGGATGGTGAAACAGACTGGAAACTCCGCCTTCCGGTGGCATGCACTCAGAGATTGCCCACTGCAGCTGTGAGATGCTTTATATCATCTGCCCTGGATTTAATATGCACATATAACTGTAGTTTAATGGTCTGTTTGGATTTTGGTTGACAGGTTCATGCCATTTCTTTATTGAGTTCATGCATCATTGTTTTCCTAAAATGTGTGTGGTGTGTTTGTGTGTGGTGTGTATGTGTGCAAGAGAGAGAGAGAGAGAGAGAGAGAGTGTATGTGTATGTGTATTCAGCAGAAGCAGCAGAGGTCTGTGTGAATCCATCTTTTCTGCTCTCTCTCAGGATCTGCTGCAGATAAGAGCTTACGTGTACGCTGAGGAGCCCAACATTGACATCCACAACTTCATCGGCACCTTCACCAGAGTGAGTGAGCTCTTGACCCACAAGGCAGCTGGCGCTGACCCATAGCATGTGTCTACAGCCTGTGGTAGGATAGGCAGGCTTCAATACAAGCAATGGCATGCTGGCTAGGGGCAAGCAAAATAGCATGTCAGGCAAGTTGGCTGGCCAGTCACTGACCATCAGTTTTTCTGTCAGTCACCATCACGAGTCAGCTCAGCTCACCTCACCAGCGATGCTAACTGTGCTAACTTAGCACAGTTAGCATCACGGGTGAGGTGAGCTGAGCTTAAATTAACTGTGCTAAGCTATAGCTTAACTGTGCTAACTGGTTGAAGCTAAGCATGTGAAACTACTAAAATAAAGAGAGAGCTTATTACGATGTAATACATTAAAAGTTTTGTCTAAAAGTGACTTTTCTGGACCAGTAAATATATACAAGGGGCCAGCACAAACCTCATGCACCCTCCCAAGAGTGTTTGTGGCGTTTCCATGGAAATGCCAATGTGAGTGGTCATGTGATGATGTGGTCATGTGATGCTGTGGTCATGTGATGTATCTGCTCTGCTGCAGGAGGATGGAGATCCCCCAGTAAATGAGAGTCTGAGCATTGAAAACACCTTGTGGGCCAGCACTGTCATTGCCTCAGGTATATGCAGACACACACACACACACACACACACACACACACACACACACACACACACACACACACACACACACACACACACATACACACACATACACACACACACACACGGATGCATACATATGCAAACACATATCCATGTACAAACACTTTACATACACATCTAACTTCATTGAGGTGCACCAGCACGTTCTGCAACGCAGTTCTTTTTCCGATTTCCAAGGGGCGTAATCATCGGTTAAATTCAATCAGATCAGTTTGTTAAATGCAATCAGTGCAGGCATTGGTTGTGTGCAAATGCGCCTCAACACTGCTCCTCTGCCTGTCATTGCATAAAGCCTGCTCCATATCAGAGAAGCAGTTGGGATGGGCCTGGCCCGTTTCTCAGGTGGGTAGACAGCCCTTTCAATGGGAGAGTGTTCAAATGGCCCTGCCAGGGCTCTCACTTCGCTCTCACCTCGCCTGGTCCCCTGGCTACTTTAAACTAGTAATTGGGTTCACTATGTATATTCGCCTGGTTCCCTGGCTACTTTAAACTAGTAATTGGGTTCACTATGTATATTCGCCTGGTTCCCTGGCTACTTTAAACTAGTAATTGGGTTCACTATGTATATTCGCCTGGTTCCCTGGCTACTTTAAACTAGTAATTGGGTTCACTATGTATATTCGCCTGGTCCCCTGGCTACTTTAAACTAGTAATTGGGTTCACTATGTATATTAAGCCTGGTGCCCTGGCTACTTTAAACTAGTAATTGGGTTCACTATGTATATTAAGCCTGGTTCCCTGGCTACTTTAAACTAGTAATTGGGTTCACTATGTATATTCGCCTGGTCCCCTGGCTACTTTAAACTAGTAATTGGGTTCACTATGTATATTCGCCTGGTCCCCTGGCTACTTTAAACTAGTAATTGGGTTCACTATGTATATTCGCCTGGTTCCCTGGCTACTTTAAACTAGTAATTGGGTTCACTATGTATATTCGCCTGGTTCCCTGGCTACTTTAAACTAGTAATTGGGTTCACTATGTATATTCGGGGTCACTATGTGGGGTCGCTGTGTGAGGTGTTCTTGAGGTGCTTCGTAATGTCATCTCCATCAATCATGAATGACATGAATCTGAGTCTGCCGTTTTAACAGATGCATTTTTGTGTCTGCGATCACCCCAATGAACTTAGTACTGGCCGTGTTTTTTGATGTAGGTTGGGTCTACGTTGGTCAAACCGTTGTTGTTCATAAGGATGATCTGAAGCAGGAAGCGTTTATTTATTTGCCTATATTAGCAGCAGTGTGAACTGTTATTGTCGCTCCCTGCTGCTTCAGTTTGTGGCTTCTTCTTCACGCTGAAGCGCTGTCGACGAGAGACGCTGTGCCGGCCATGCACCTGCCACGGCACAGGATGTGTATCTTGGAGACGTGCTTTTCTAACGTTTCAATTCGGAACTCAATTGATCCAACCGCAAAAAGCACCGTTCCAACCTATACATTGGTCGCACCCTTCGCAATAAATGCAGTGGATAATGTTGCCTGTTTGCTGTGAGATGCTTTATAAACTCTGCTCTTAATATGCAGATGTAACAGGGGTTAATGGTCTGTATGTGGTCGTGTCAGGCTGTGGCTCTTCTTCAGGCAAATGAGGCCGTCTAGAGTCTGGTGAGGCGAGCCTTCTCCACTGAAGGTGTGGAGTCAGGGTTATGCACCTTCATGGGGACAGGTGAGACAGGTGGTGATGCGGGGGTTAGCTGATGATGCCAGGTGTTGGCGTGGCCTTGAAAGGCTTGGCACAGGTATGACGCACCACTGCATTTCTTTGAAAACCAATAGTTCTCTTGATTTTGATTTACTGGTATGTTTTAAGGGCGCGGTTTCACTCACGCTGTTCTTCAGCTTTCCACGATGCTCAAGGCAATTACGTGGAAGTCAAAGTGCTGATAGTGTATGCTCTCCCACGCATGCACACAAACAGGCTCATGCACAATGCTTATGAACACCCAGTAAGCAAAAACAATCACCCTACTGAGAACTATTTGGAAACATTTTCTATGAACATAACGAAACACTCCAGACCACCCACCCTCCTCACCAAAATGTACTTCTACACCCCCATATGAACTGACTTTTGTGATGGGTCATTGTCAAATAAGGCTTTTAAAAACGTGTTTTTCAAAATGACCTTTAGAAATTGACAGAATGCATTTTTTGATGTTGGAAGACTGTGTTGAAACAAGACTTAATGGCTGTGAAACATTTACAGGGGTTTTAATACATTTTTAGACTGTATTTGCAATTTCACCACCCAAAACCAAAAACCAAAAAATGTCAGGTGGCGCAACCAAAAGTTTCTAAAAAAAAGCCCACACTTGGGTTTTTGGGGGTGTAAAAAGTATTAAAAGTAGCTTATGAATACTTTATCATAGAGGATGGGTATTTGGATTCACAATACCCAACTTTACTGTTAAAATGAGAAAAAAAAGTATATGTATTGTTTAATAGAATAATTGGGTACAACACATTTTTCAACCATTTCTTCACTTTAATCTACTATTTCTTGGTTTAAATTAGTATTTTACCTGGTTGCACCACCTGACAATACGGATGCGCCACCTGACTTTTGCTACTAATTTCAAACATAGTCGAACATAATGTGAAATAGTATCCCCCTCCCTCATGCTCACTCTCTTACTCTATCTGTGTGCTCTCTGTATGTGTGTGTACTCTGTCTCTGTGTGTGTGTGTGTGTGTGTGTGTGTGTGTGTGTGTGTGTGTGTATTGCAGGGACTGTGGTGGGTGTTGTGATCTACACAGGGAAAGAGCTGCGAAGTGTCATGAATACCTCTAACCCTCGCCACAAGGTATCCTCACCTTGCGCTGACCTGCATCTGTTTCAAGGTCATCACAGTATAGGGATTGTGTGGACAGATATGGTCTACCTGATTAGCGGTATAATGGAACTAGGGTCACCCTCATTAGTCCCAGGAAGAGATCAAGTTTGCATATCACCATTCAAAAGTTTGGGGTCAATAAGACATTTCATTGTTTTTTATTAAAACCTACAGTACTTAAATTAGTTTTTAAGAAAATGTAATAAAATAAATAGGAGATATAGTAATCAACAAGGTTAGAAAAAATGTGTTTTATTGAAATATTTTGTCAAAGAATCCTCTAACATCATCTTTTCTTTTGTTTCACTTTTCTCACATCCTCGATCCAAACACCTCAAAGTGAGATTGGATCGTTTTCCAAACTTCTTCTGTCCATAGTGTCCAGATTCTCTTCTTTTCTTTGTCCAGTCTGATATACAGTATGGCACCTCTGCCTACAACGCCAGCATCCTTCACTGTTGTTTAGTGGGTACTACTTAAAGAAGCTGCTAGTTGAGAACCTATGAGGCATCACTAGACACTAGAATGTATTAGTCCTCTCACTCAGTTGTATAGACCCTTTCAAGAGAGTTCCATTATCAGCATCATAGTTGGCCCCACAAGGCTTCCGTTTTAACATTCCATATGTTATCTTAATGCAGAGGAAGTAGATTGGGGCCCAAATAGAACGTTCAAGCATTGTTTGTGTTTACCTTGTTGAAAGGGTCTCTACAAGGGCCTCATACTCCTCCTTCCATTCTGGTTAGAGCCAGTTTGCGCTGCTTCTTTTATTAGCACGCCCGCTTCTGTAATGGCCAACTTGGATAAGCAGCACAGTTTGCTAATGGAACACAGGACTGATTGTTGCTGATAATGACCATGTACATATTCAATGAGAAATCTACTTTTTCCAGCTAAAATAGTTAGTTATAACAATTACAATGTCTGTATTGTATTTTGATTAATTTTATGTTATTGTAATGGACAAAACATTTATTTTCTTTCAGAAACGATGACCTTTCTAAGTAACCCAAACTTTTGAATGGCAGAGAATAGAGTAGAGATTCATCCTAAGACTCTGTGATGCTGTAGGCTGACTCCTCTGCTTGTGTCCTAGATCGGTCTGTTTGACTTGGAGGTGAACTGTCTGACCAAGATTCTTTTTGGGGCACTGGTGGTAGTGTCTCTGGTCATGGTGGCCCTGCAGCACTTTGCTGGTCGCTGGTACCTGCAGATCTTCCGTTTCCTGCTGCTCTTCTCCAACATCGTACCCATCAGGTGGACCTCTATCACACACACACGACAACACTCACCCTTATATCCCCAGATGCAAATTAGCACAGCGTGGTTATGATGCTAACCAGATTTAAGCACAATTTAGTACAACCTGGAAAATCATTGTGTGGTGGTCAATGTTGATATTGTGGTGGGCCGCCATAAATAAGTCAATGTATGGAAAACACTGCATGCATGCACTATCTTTTATAGGCTCTCACATTAGAACTGTACATCACCCTCACTCCCCACCTTAGAACGTAACACCGAGCTAAATTCTCACAAACATAAATACATGTTTTTAAATTGACATGTTCATAAAATGCACTTTAATGACCTTCAGTGACCTCTTCTGCATTTTGTTTCAGTTTACGGGTCAATTTGGACATGGGGAAGATGGTTTTCAGCTGGATGATCCGGAGAGACTCCAAGATTCCTGGAACTGTGGTACGAGCGAGCACCATCCCCGAGCAGCTGGGTCGCATCTCCTACCTGCTGACGGACAAGACAGGTGAGAGACTTGTGCTCAGATCTCCCGTGTCCCGTGGAGCCAGCAGCAGTGAGCTTCGAGCCCTGCAGCAGCCCAGCCCTGTGCTCAAAACCATGTGCTGTCTGTTACCACAATACAGAGAGAACCCATGTCACACAGGGAGCTCTGAAGCTGGTTACAAGATCACATGTTTGTTTCCAGGCCCTCTATGAAGTGTGTGTGTGAGCAACAGGGTTCTCTGATCTCATTCAGTGTGTGTGTGTGTGTGTGTGTGTGTGTGTGTGTGTGTGTGTGTGTGTGTGTGTGTGTGTGTGTGTGTGTGCACTTATGAGGGTTGATGACAAAGAGAAGCAGAGTCAGCAGTCTGCTTGACTTTGAACAACAAGTAGGCGCCGATATCACCGCATCGATACCGCAGCCGTCTGTGTTTTTGGAAAATAACACTAGACAAACGTGCAAAAAAATAGAAGTGGTCTTTTTTTCGAATGCACATCTCGAGGCGTGGGAACGTGTAGAGGCGTGCGGTTGGGCAGTAAAAAAACGTAAACACGAGAGTGATGTGTGAGGGAGTCATATCACCGGCACTCTCTGCTTTCTCCTCCTCTCATATCAGTTAATCGGAAGTCCATGCGGCCTGATCGAAATACAGTTGTGAACCTCAGGACGGGTGCTTGTTAGTTTTTCTTTCGCTTCTGCTTTAGCCTTTCACAGTGCCATGGAGAGGTCAAAGCAAGTCAGAAGTCAGTAGTCACCACTTAAGATGGAGGAGCCATTTTTCAGTGTGGAATATCCCAGCGGGTTAATGAGAGATTTGAAGATCATCATGGTAGTTCTGCACCAGAAAGGTGACACTGACGACATGGCAGATTGAGCATTCTGTTGTCGGCCCAGGGTCAGAGAGAAATAGCACATGAAATGGATGACAAGTCAACACATGGCACTACATAAAGGAGTGAGAGGGAGTCAGTGAAGAGTGAGAGAGGGGTGAGAGAGTAGCTGTCTGAACTTCCTCAAACCCAGCAGTGTTGCCGCGGGCGACACGCACATGCAGTCATGGTGGGATGGAGGGAGTGGCTGGAAGAACATGTTGATTTACACACACACATGGATCAGCAGAGCTTTCTGCAGAGGACAGAGGGGAACATGGGATCAACCAGGATGACGTTTGTGATTTGTGGAGGCTCTACATGGTAGCAGGGGCCCCGAACCCTCCCCCCACCTTTGGGCAGTGTGTGTGTGTGTGTGTGTGTGTGTGTGTGTGTGTGTGTGTGTGTGTGTGTCTGTGTGTGCGTGTGTCTGTGTGTGTGTAAAGGTTCTGAAACCAAAGCTCACTGTCAGCTTTCATCTGTACTCACACATACACATAGCATGCTTCAGAAGTGTAGACCTCAAAGTGAAACTCTTTGAAAATTTACGATGCTCCCTTCCTTATAAAATGATCTCTTTTACCTCTGCACTTTGAGTAGATTAACTGCCTCCAAATGTCAAAGGTCACACTAATGTATGGGAAGAACCTCTAGAAGTGCTACTGAAACACTACTGTGTGTGTGTGTGTTTGTGTGTGTGTGTGTGTGTGTGTGTGTGTGTGTGTGTGTGTGTGTGTGTGTGTGTGTGTGTGTGTGTGTGTGTGTGTGTGTGTGTGCGCAACGTGTGTGTGTTCCATTCTCTTGTGAGTGTTCAGGAGTGGAGATCAAGAAAGGCGTTAGGAAAGCGCCCCTGAGCCCTTGTGGCATTAATAAGCAATAATAAGCCATCAGTCTTGTCCAGTGCATAATTGGCCTCCTAGTCAGCCATCTGGGGTTAACATAACTCAAACCTAGCCCTCACCGTGCGCTCAATCAGAAGCAGGCCAGCCTCATTAACTCTTCTGTTGCCCCAGTTGCACTCCACACCTCAGCCAGAGGACTAACTCTAGAGTTAAGTAAAGATGGGGCCTTTTTGCACAACAGACACGCTATGGGGCTACCTAGAGAGGTTCATTAGACTACAGACATGCAGATCATTTGTGGTGGTCTGTGGTGGTCTGTGGTGTCTGTGTTGCGAGCTAAGCTAGGACGGTAAGCTGACGTGTCCCACGGCTCAGTGGTGTCTGTGTTGCGAGCTAAGCTAGGACGGAAAGCTGACGTGTCCCACGGCTCAGTGGTGTCTGTGTTGCGAGCTAAGCTAGGACGGAAAGCTGACGTGTCCCACGGCTCTGTGCACTCCGTTTCAGGCACTCTGACCCAGAATGAGATGGTGTTCCGCCGGCTGCACCTGGGCACGGTGGCCTACGGGATGGACTCTATGGACGAGGTGCAGAGTCACGTGTTCAGCGCCTACACTCAGGTGAGACAAGCGGCCTGCCCTCAGGTGAGACGGCCTGCCCTGCAGGCTCCTCCATCCAGGCGTCCACTCTCCCACGCACACATCAGCATTGTGTCCACTCACTCGCCTGCTCGCCTTTGTCCTGTCTAGGAGCAGAAAAACAGCAGATGTCAAATGTGCATTCGCTCGCCTAGGCCAATGTTTCCTGACCCTCGCCGGCATTTTTTTTTTGTTCCTGGGTCAGAGGTCATGAGGGCAGGAAGCAGGATTAGCTCGATGCCGGACTTGTGCAGGACTAATTTAATCACCACCATTAACCCACGAGACATGTATGCTAAAAATAAGAGCCAGAGAGAGATGTGGGTTAAAAGTTGATTTTTCTCACACATCTGGTAGTGTTTACACCAACACACACCCACTGTCTACTGATTGGCTCACAAACATAGTCTTTGAACAGTGGCCTTTTGATCAATCTTTCAGTGGCACAGTCATTGTTTTAATGTAGTTGTGAATATGCCAATAGTGAGAATGAGCTGCCAGTATTGCTGTTTTTTTATCTTTTTGTTTTCTATAAAAATATTTTTCTCTTTTTTGAGCTGAAGAAAAGTTCCTATCACAGCAAAAAAAAATCCAGTGGCAGATTCACCAAAACACATTGCATGAATGTATTTATGTTCTATGTGCAAGAACATGTGCCCAGTAATTCTGGCCTTTAGTTGGGTTCTAGTTTTCACCGTTTCCATGTCTGGTGTGTCCAGCCTCCTCCTGACCACCTGGCCACTCGGGCACCAGCCACCACCAAGGTGCGGAAGACCATCAGCAGCCGCGTGCACGAGGCAGTGAAGGCTATCGCCCTGGTGCACAACGTCACACCCGTCTACGAGGCCAACGGCGTCACCGACCAAGCTGAGGCAGAGCAGCACTATGAGGATACCTGCAGAGTGTACCAGGCCTCTAGCCCTGACGAGGTGGACACACACACACACACACACACACACACACACACACACACACACACACACACACACACACACACACACACACACACACACACACACACACACATACATACATACACACACACACACACACACACACACATGTCAAGTTAGGTAAGGGATAATGGACGACACGGTGGTCTGTTCACAGAAATTAATGCACGGTCGAGGTTGTAAAACGGCCCCCGACGCGAAGCATTAATTTCTGTGAACAGACCACCGTGGAGTCCATTATCCCGCTTATTCCACTGTTGCCACTTGCGTTGTATTCATTTCCTGTTACAATTTTAACATTTTAATCGCTAAAACTGCCGACACATATCAACTAATTTCTCAACTTGCAGGACAAACTGCCGTTACTAGTTCTAAATGGATGGTTGCTACGGCCAAAGGCCAGTCGTTAATTCTATCTCTCCCGTTGTCAAGCGGGCGTATCCCAAGATTCTGATGAACTTTAGCTTTGAAACATCGCTATTTTACTTAGCCTGCTGTCATCCATCTAGCTAAAAGCCACCTCCATCATATGCTACAATGTTGCCATGTTCTGAACGTCTGCATTTTACAGCTCGGATGCAACGTGACAGTTCATTTAAACTTCACAACGAGTTCGGCGAATTAATATACAAGTGGGATACGGCCAACAAAACGGATCTACTTCATAGGTGTGCAGATAACATATACGGTTAATGGTCGTTCTAAATTACGCAGGACAATGGGAAATTCAACCAAGCAGTGGAATAAACATATTTAGTTATCATCAAATTCACCTGTGTAATTTTCTCCAAAGTACACAATATAGTATAGTGTTAGTAGCAGGTATGGTATGGTGGTTTGGAGCAGGATGTTTAGTGTGAGGAGGATTGTTTTGTTTACTTTAAGTTTATTAGATTTGGTAGTATCAGGAGGTGAGGCTTTTGATTCAAGTTCAAACAGGCATCCACACACAGAGGATAGACCTTTCACTCTCTCTCTCACACACACACACACACTCAGCGCACAGCCTTGATCTGTCCAGGGCCTTTTAGGTACAGGAAGTGGGCTTGATTTATGTCCTCCTTTTATAGCGTGGATTTCCTAAAGGTGGCTGTAAAGGGCCTTCTCAGCTCCGCTCCCTGTCCTCCTCACCCCACAGCCCTCTCGCCCCCTTCCCATGATTCACCTGTAATGCACACCGGCAAAAGGAGGCACGCTTTGCTGTGTAGTGAAGTTAGCGAGTGTGTGGTCTTTTAGCATGCTCTTAAAGTGACATTATTCCCACTACCGAGGCAGCTTGCTCTCCAATGTCTGCAAAGGAATATGGAGGATTGGCCAGTGGATCTCCACCAGATGCTGTCTATCTATGGATTGGTAGGGTATTAGTGTGCTATACATTGGCCAGTGGATCACCACCAGATACTTGTCTATCTATGGATCTGTAGGGTATTAGTGTGCTGTACTAAGCATGGGAAATAATGTGATGAAGTAACATGGTGGGTTAGGCTAGCGCGCTAGTCACTATACAGTACATGTGTAGAGCAGACAGATGTGAGCAGGAGCTGTGTGGCCTTGATGTGGTTATTGCTCTCCTCCGGCTCCTATCTCCTGCATCTCCCTCTCACCAAACTTCAGTTGCTGTGTTGATAGTGCAGCAGGAAGTCTAAATATAGAGGCCAGCGGGCTGTTAGTGTGGAGGTAGGTGATGCACGCTAGCAACAGGTGGGGAACTGTTTGTTGGAAGGAGGTGCTTGCAGAGGACTTGGACATCTTCCTACATACTACAACTGAAATATGAACAGATGGCCTGTATGGAGGAGCATTGTTGTTCACTGTTTTGAAAGGAGACGCAGAACACACAGACTGTGAGTCTCTGTCCAGGCACTTGATGTAGAGTGTGTACATGTGCATGTGTGGCGTGCCACTCTATTGCTCTACACAGTAATAGCATTCATCTGGTCCCTTTTAAGTATAAGTATATATATATATATAAATTTGGTCTCTGCATTTATCCCAATCTGTGAATCAGTGAAACACACTCAGCACACATTGTACACACAGTGAGGCGAAGCACACACTAATCCCGGTGCAGTGAGCTGCCTGCAACAACAGCAGCGCTCAAGGAGCAGTGAGAGGTTAGGTGCCTTGCTCAAGGGCACTTCAGCCGTGCCTACTGGTCGGGGTTCGAACCGGCAACCCTCTGGTTACAAGTCCAAAGCGCTAACCAGTAGGCCACGGCTGCCCCCCTCTTTTAGCATACAGTAGCCACACACACAAGCACAGGGAGGCCCAGGCTTAAGCTGCCATCGTCCCGCTAGGAATGTCCCGCAGAGCGGTGGGCTCTGGAGCAGATACACTGGATCTATCTGGTCTGGGGTCAGCACAGATAGCTGGGCTCTCACAGTCAGCTGCCCATACAGATACATCACTGCCAGGGGGCTCATCTCAAATCTCTCCCACCAACTCCATTACAGCACAATCTCTGCTACAACACAATCATACAGAATTATAGTTTCTTATGTTGGATATTTATATGCCAACAATATAACTAATCAATGATTAAATGGTTTAGGTTTAGTAATTGATTGTGTTTGTGTTTGTGTTTGTTTGTGTGTGTGTGTGTGTGTGTGTGTGTGTGTGTGTGTGTGTGTGTGTGTGTGTGTGTGTGTGTGTGTGTGTGTGTGTGTGTGTGTGTGTCACAGGTTTCCCTGGTGCAGTGGACAGAGAGTGTGGGCCTGACGCTTGTTGGCCGTGATCAGTCCTCCATGCAGCTGAGGACCCCTAGTGGACAGATCCTGAACTTCACCATTCTTCAGATTTTCCCCTTCACTTATGAGAGCAAACGCATGGGCATCATTGTGCGGGTGAGAATGACTAACTCTTCTGTAATGTCAACCAAGACAAAGTAATGTGTGTTTCAGTAATTGTATTATAATATTGTTTTAGAACACCAGCGTGTTAAATCTTTCAATCCATCAAACAGTAGATACAGGTCGCCATATGTTCCTAGCTGTATTTCACAGGTTATATAATGCAAACAAATATGTTTTCATTACAAGTAACGGAAATAATAGTTTGAGCAAACACACCCACACAGACATACATGTAAATGTAAATACACACATACACACACACACGCACATACACATAAACACATAAACACACACATGGGGGAGTGCATGCCAGTCTCAGGAGGCCATCTGAGAAAATGGTCACCCCACTCTGACCTGGATGACTAAGACCAAGCGCAGGCAGTGGCGCTGTGCTGTTATTGGCTGTGCTCCGATAGCCAAGCAGGAAGCCAGACATGGAGCAACGCTTCCTCTCTCACTGCCCCTCAAACACCTTCAGGGAGTCCAGAACACATTCTAAATAATCTCTCTCTCTCCCTCTCTTCTGCGCTTTCTCTCTCTTTCTCTCTCTCTCCCTTTCTCTCTCCCTCTCTTCTGCGCTCTCTCCCTCTCTCTCTCTCTCTCTCTCTCTCCCTCTCTTCCGTGCTCTCTCTCTCTCTCTCTCTCTCTCTCTCTCTTGTGTGATGGTATAAAGGAAGTTGATCAGTGCTGTGTGCTGGAGTAATTAACACAGAGTTGTATGTGTGCTCTTTTCCCCAGGATGAGTCCACTGGGGAGATCACGTTCTACATGAAGGGGGCAGATGTTGTGATGGCAGGCATTGTCCAGTACAATGATTGGCTGGAGGAGGAGGTAGTTATCCCATACTCCTAAGCTGATTGGATAAATATTATGTCTCTATGGAAACCGAGGAAAGCCCAAAGGACTCGAGTGTTTCTTGAAGAGTTCTCCCCGTCTAAAAGCTCAGAACACTATTAATTTGCCTGTTTATTCCCTTGTCCACTCATTAAAAGCACGTCCTTATTGACAAGTTAGACTGGATGATTTAGTCCTACAATCTGATAGAGCAGAGCCAGCTCATGGTGTGTGTGTGTGTGTGTGTGTGTGTGTGTGTGTGTGTGTGTGTGTGTGTGTGTGTGTGTGTGTGTGTGTGTGTCTGTTCTTGGGAAAGGTCTCTGTTGCTTAGGGTTGACTTACTTCAGCTTTCCCCCTCTGATGCTCTTGAGGCTTCATGTTTTGGGGTTTAGGATGTCCAAAACTTCTGATTTGATTAAATCTAATTTGTTGATAGTTTCTTGGCCATATGACTCAAGAGCCTGAAGAAGATATTTCGTCAAAGAGCTTTTCAGAGTAATTTGCTTGTTATTTATTGTGTTGTTTTTGTTTTTCGTCCACAAAACAGCTCCCCCTAGATTAGGGTGTTTAATCTTACAGTAGTGTTGTTTCTTCTGAAAAGTCTGATTATATTTCTTTTTGTTTGCTGTAAATCAATTTAATGTGTTGATTTGTAATTGATTATAGTGAGTTATTGTCCTACTTACACTGATTATTTAAGTACCGTATTTTCCATTTCTCTTTCTCACACTTTCTCCCTCTCTCTCTCTCTCTCTCTCCCTCTCTCTCTCTCTCTCTCTCTCTCTCTCTCTCTCTCTCTCTCCTGACCTGTCCTATTGTCCTCTTGTCTTGCGGTGCTAGTGTGGTAATATGGCCAGAGAGGGGCTGAGGGTGCTCGTGGTGGCCAAGAAGTCCCTAACGGAGGACCAGTACCAGGACTTTGAGGTACAGTATGGAACATTCCATCTCTTCAGCTTCTCTCTGTACAGTATGGAACATTCCATCTCTTCAGCTTCTCTCTGTTGATGAGTATGGAACATTCCATCTCTTCAGCTTCTCTCTGTACAGTATGGAACATTCCATCTCTTCAGCTTCTCTCTGTTGATGAGTATGGAACATTCCATCTCTTCAGCTTCTCTCTGTACAGTATGGAACATTCCATCTGTTCAGCTTCTCTCTGTACAGTATGGAACATTCCATCTGTTCAGCTTCTCTCTGTACAGTATGGAACATTCCATCTGTTCTTCTCTTTGATGAGTATGGAGTATGGAACATTCCATCTCTTCTGTTGATGAGCCATTCTCTTGTACTCTGTTGATGGTATGGAACATTCCATCTGTTCATCTCTGTACAGTATGGAACATTCCATCTGTTCAGCTTCTCTCTGTTGATGACAGTATGGAACATTCCATCTGTTATACAGGGACATTCCATCTCTTCAGCTTCTCTCTGTTGATGAGTATGTAACATTCCATCTCTTCTCTTCTGTTGATGAGTATGGTAACATTCCATCTCTTTCTCTGTACAGTATGGAACATTCCATCTGTTCAGCTTCAGTAGTGGAACATTCCATATTTTCTACAGTATGGAACATTCCATCTGTTCAGCTTCTCTCTGTACAGTATGGAACATTCCATCTCTTCAACTTCTCTTTGTTGATGAGTATGGAACATTCCATCTCTTCAGCTTCTCTCTGTACAGTATGGAACATTCCATCTCTTCAGCTTCTCTCTGTTGATGAGGATGGAACATTCCATCTCTTCAGCTTCTCTCTGTTGATGAGTATGGAACATTCCATCTCTTCAGCTTCTCTCTGTACAGTATGGAACATTCCATCTGTTCAGCTTCTCTCTGTACAGTATGGAACATTCCATCTCTTCAGCTTCTCTCTGTTGATGAGTATGGAACATTCCATCTCTTCAGCTTCTCTTTGTTGATGAGTATGGAACATTCCATCTCTTCAGCTTCTCTCTGTACAGTATGGAACATTCCATCTCTTCAGCTTCTGTCTGTTGATGAGTATGCATTACGTTTTCTATCAAACTCAATTCTTCAGCCAGTGTCTGTCTCTATACGGTTGCTAGTGTCGGCCTCGGCGAATGCTTGCTTAGAGGCATCCTCTCAGATCGTCAGGCCCTGAGATGGCCGTGACATGGCGGAGCGCGTGGAGTGGCGTTTGGTAAACTCATCAGCAGACACTGTGGAGCGGAGATGATGGACAGAGGAGAAACTGTCAGTGTGTCTGAGGCTTTCTGTGGGACAGAGAGAAACTCTCTGTGTGTCTGAGGCTTTCTGTGGGACAGAGAGAAACTGTCAGTGTGTCTGTGGCTTTCTGTGGGACAGAGAGAAAGTGCGGCCACTGGACAGAGCAGAGGCTCAGCGGGGGCGCCACACGCTCACATCTGGACCTGGAGATGCCCCTCTTACTCACTCACTGCCTCTGTTTGACCACGCGCTGCTGAAACAACATTTAATGATAGTAGATCAGGAGGGGCCATGACCTAAATTCAACTTAAGGACATATCATATACAATGTTGATTTTAACCACTGTGTGTGTGTGTGTGTGTGTGTGTGTGTGTGTGTGTGTGTGTGTGTGTGTGTGTGTGTGTGTGTGTGTGTGTGTGTGTGTGTGTGTTTGTGTGTGTGTGTTAATTTGTTTGTGCTCATATTTACATGTGTTCATGTGCTATGGTGGATTGGTGCAGCTCCTTTGTGTGTGACTGAGAGAGTTGTGTGGGTGTGTGTGTGTGTGTGTGTGGGTGTGGGTGTGTGTGTGTGACTGAGAGTTGTGTGTGTGTGTGTGTGTGTGTGTGTGTGTGTGACTGAGAGAGTTGTGTGGTTGCTTCTCAGGCGGACAGCCGAGCAGGATGGCATCAGGCAAACAGCTTAAGCTCTCTCTCTCCCCAACAGCCCCACCCAGGACTGCTTGTTTTCAATGCATACGTTTAACAACACCAAGTTCAAGCTTTATGTTGCACACATTACAATCACAAATGAGATATTTCTGTCCAGGATATCGCTTTGTGCTTTCGGTGGACGTGTGAGCATTGTTGTCTCAGTGTGTGTGTTTTGGTTGCCAGAAACATTTCCAGTGAGCAGCACAACAACCTTGCCTGGAACTGGGCCATCCCTCTTTCTATATCTGTCCTGGCAGCGCAAGGCCTTTAGCGGCGGTCAGCCCCAGGCTGGGTGGAGACAGGCCCTAACTGTGTTCACAGACCTCAGCAGAGAGGGACTCCCACAGCCTGAGACTGAGCTCTCAATGAGATAAACAGGTTTAGCAGGCGGCGTTGCCATGGACACCGTAAGCATTTACCTGACATACGCTGCCAACAACAGAACAACAGAAGTATCAAATAAGACAGACAGAGACACACACACACATTCACACACTCACACACACATACACACACACACACACACACACACACACACACACATACACACATTACACACACACACATACACACACATTCACACACACACACACACACACATTCGCACACACACACACACATTCGCACACACACATACACACACACACACACACACACACACACATACACTCTAACTCTAAGACTGTTTGCCAGTGGGATCGTTCTTAAATGTCAAATCCCAGTGTGCAGTTGGCGAGGGTATCGGCTTACGTCCTCCCACACACATCATTCTCTGTCACAGACAGAAACAAATAAGCTTGCTAGAGTCTGTCCCATGGGTCTGGCCCTTCATCCGTGTGTTTGATGTGTGTGTGTGTGAATGTGTGTGTGTGAGAGACAGAGAGACATTGCGAGGGCGAGAAAGTTGGTGTGGGCTGGTGGGCGGACGACGTGAGTCAGAGGTTGTGTGAGTCAGTAAGTGTGTTCCTGTGTGAGTCACACACACATTGTTTGAGCTTTATCTCACTCTCACTGCCCAGGGCTTGACCTCTCCCACCAGGGTCTTTGGCATCCGTGCCCTCTCCCAGCGCAGCACTGGCCAACACTGCCACCCTCTCCCCTGCCCATCTGAGCCACTCTGAGCAGGCATCGGGCATCACGCGCCACCACCCCCCTCTCTCAGCGCTCTGGGAGTGGTCAGCGACTGCTTGGGCTCAACGGCGAACTGCTGCTTCTCTCTTTAGACTGCAGTGGACTTCACTTGGTGTCCAGTCTTGAGGCGTACACGTGCAAGTTGGCTCTGGGTACCAACCCAATTACTCGAGGTCCAGGGAGATTTTACAAGAAGAGCCATGAGATGGTTTTCCTTAAGAGCATTTACCAGCTCTGGAAAACAGCCTGAGTGGCATGACTCACTAAATAGTGCGGTGATGTGCAAGCTCGCCACTGCCTGCTTCTAGCTCAGGTTGTGCCGTCGGGATGGCATTGGGTGGCACAGCCCAGGATTGCCAGCCAGTGACTGAAATGGCGTGATTAATGGACCTGGATGACCCCTCTCTCTCTCTCTCTCTCTCCCCCCCCCCCCTCTCTCTCTCTCTCTCTCTCTCTCTCTTTCTCTCTCTCTCCCTCCCCTCTCTCTCTCTCTCTCTCTCCTCTCCCTATCTCTCTCCCTCCCCTCCCTCTCTCTCTCTCTCTTTCACTCGTCAGGCACGGTATGTCCAGGCCAAGCTGAGTGTGCACGACCGCTCTCTGAAGGTTGCCACGGTGATCGAGAGTCTGGAGATGGAGATGGAGCTGCTGTGTCTGACCGGCGTGGAGGACCAGCTGCAGGCCGACGTCCGGCCCACGCTGGAGATCCTGCGCAACGCTGGCATCAAGGTGGCACCACACACACACACACACACACACACACACCACACACACACACACACATACACACACACAC
>NC_063192.1:32957500-32965000 GCF_017589495.1 Alosa alosa | reverse complement strand
CGCATTGCTTGATATTGTGTGAGGTGTGCTTCTCCTATTGACTGTGCCGATGCTGTTCTCTGGGGCAGTTTCCAGTCTTCTCTCTGGTGTATGTGTGTGTGTGTGTTATGGGGGGATGTGAGGTGTGTGTGTGTGTTATGGGGGGATGTGAGGTGTGTGTATTATGGGGGGATGTGAGGTGTGCTTCTCCTGTTGACTGTGCCGATGCTGTTATCTGGGGCAGATACTCCACAATCTACACCATGTTCCCAGTCTTCTCTCTGGTGCTGGACAAGGATGTGAAGTCAGAAGTGGCCATGCTTTATCCAGAACTCTACAAGGACCTGCTCAAGGTCAGACACACCTTTTGGGTTCACTTTGGTCTGCAACATGCACACACCTGTCTACTACCACATACGTCTCTGTATGCCTCATGGGACCCAGTCATATGTAGTGCTGTAATGTAAATGAAGACTAGTGGCTTGTTCTTGTTATGTCAGATCTACACAGGAGATGTGTTGCTTGTTCTTGTTATTTCAGATCTACTGTACACAGGAGATGTGTTTAATTACTTGTGCTATAGGTACAGTAGGGGATTTCCCACAGTGACAAAGGCAGAATCACCAACAAAGCCTTCATGAGCATTTCATTTGGGTTATCAAGCAGACACCTTCCTTCATCTGTGTTTTGTTGAATTAGGCCCACGACACCCCCAGAAGGTCCAGCAGTAGTGTTTGGTGTCCCAGACCCATCCCCCTCCACACTCATTCTCTTCATTGCTGTAGCCGTTTATGATCTGATCAGCAATATAACCAGACAAACACTTTGATGCAGGCACCTACAAACACTAACAAATACTAACAAATTCTTCAGTCAATCCTCTTTGTTGCTGTGGCCATTTATGATCCATTCAGCAACATAATGAAACAAAACTCAAGCCTTGGATGTTGGTACCATACCTAAACTCTCCATTAGCAATGTTTATGTGCTGATTTGCAGCAAGCAGCAAGAATTTCACAAATGTTTATTCTTACTGTTTTCTCCTGTCTTTCTTAGGGTCGACCGCTCTCCTTTAAGACATTTCTCATATGGGTCCTAATAAGTATTTATCAAGGTGAGTCAAGCCATGAGTTCTAAAAGGTGTTTTTTATATTCTCTGGCCTCTGGCTAGTGGTCTTTTAATGCTCTATTTCATCACATTAATACACTACAGAACTTTACCAGGTTAGTCAAAAGACATGTTTTGGAACATTTTCCAACCATTACAATGAAAAAGACTTAAAGACATTTTGTGGCTGTGGCTGTGACAAACATGCACACATTGCCCACGCATCTCGATACGTCTCTTTGTGTTGGGGGCTGAATCATTGCCCACGCATCTCGATACGGCTCTTTGTGTTGGGGACTGAATCAGCAGACACGACCTGGGGTGCTTTTCCAGCAGCGGCCTTTGTCTGGCTTGTCGTCTGAGGGCGTGGTCAACCCGTCCCTCCCTGCGCCTCGCAGCCTCTGCCAGAGGATTCCGGTCTCATCTGGATCCTCAATGCACCGTGGTGGTCATGCATCCCCGCACTTTCCAGCAGAATATCCCTCTTTTGTACTCCTCAGCGCGGATGCCTTTTGCATGCGCGGAGCGTGCACTAATTTCCTAAGAGGCCGTGATTTCCGTGTCTGGGGCTGTTTAAGCAGCTGGAGTGGCGTAACGGCGAGGCGTGCGGCACGGGGGCCGTGCCCCAGTGGTGCTGACGGGGACGACCAGCCTTGCTCACGCTCGCGCTCCGGCTTCACGTGGCTGCTATTAATTACGCCGCTCAATCACAGGAAGCGGCTCTTCACAGGCCAGCGCAGGGGTCACGACAACACGGCAACCAGAGGAAGCGCTGGAGAAAGCATGGAAAAAGGGTCCAAAAGATGGAAAAGCTGCTCCTCCTCTTCCTGACACCTGAAACCATGGCCACCATAGAGGGTTAGGGTCTGAATTATAAAGGCTGTAAGCAGGTACCCAAGACTGTAAAGCAAAGCGTGCAACTTTTACCCATAATCCTGAGGGACTTCCGTAACAGAATATCACTTGTCAGATTCAGTCCATTCAGATAGTGACTCTGCTGTAGCTGAAGAGTTGGGTTATGTTAGGAAACAGGGAGACTGTGGACCTCACCTGCCTTAGATTAGCCATCACTACAGATATTCAAATCCTGATTACGCTGGTTTTCCACTCTGCTAGTTTTGAGTGGAAGAAAAGATGTGGATCTGGTCTGGTCTGGTCTGGTTGGGGCTCAATATAGTATCTATCTATCTATCTATCTATCTATCTATCTATCTATCTATCTATCTATCTATCTCTCTCTCTCTCTATCTCTCTCTATCTATCTATCTATCTATCTATCTCTCTCTATCTCTCTCTATCTATCTCTCTCTATCGATCTCTATCTATCTCTATCTATCTATCTATCTATCTATCTATCTATCTATCTATATCTATCTATCTATCTATCTCTCTCTCTATATCTATCTATCTATCTATCTATCTATCTCTCTCTATATATCTATCTATCCCTATCTATCTCTATCTATCTATCTGACTGCCTTGTGTGTGTGTTTGTGTGTCCTGCAGGGAGCATTATAATGTATGTGTGTGTGTGTGTGTGTGTGTGTCTTGCAGGGAGCATTATAATGTGTGTGTCTTGCAGGAGCATTATAATGTATGTGTGTGTGTGTGTCTTGCAGGAGCATTATAATGTATGTGTGTGTGTGTGTCTTGCAGGAGCATTATAATGTATGTGTGTGTGTGTGTCTTGCAGGAGCATTATAATGTATGTGTGTGTGTGTGTCTTGCAGGAGCATTATAATGTATGTGTGTGTGTGTGTGTGTGTCTTGCAGGAGCATTATAATGTATGTGTGTGTGTGTGTGTGTCTTGCAGGAGCATTATAATGTATGTGTGTGTGTGTGTCTTGCAGGAGCATTATAATGTATGTGTGTGTGTGTGTCTTGCAGGAGCATTATAATGTATGTGTGTGTGTGTGTGTGTCTTGCAGGAGCATTATAATGTATGTGTGTGTGTGTGTCTTGCAGGAGCATTATAATGTATGTGTGTGTGTGTGTCTTGCAGGAGCATTATAATGTATGTGTGTGTGTGTGTGTGTGTGTGTGTCTTGCAGGAGCATTATAATGTATGTGTGTGTGTTTGTGTGTCCTGCAGGGAGCATTATAATGTATGTGTGTGTGTGTGTGTGTGTGTGTCTTGCAGGGAGCATTATAATGTATGGCGCGCTGCTGCTCTTCGAGTCAGAGTTTGTGCACATCGTGGCCATCTCGTTCACGGCGCTGATCCTAACCGAGCTCCTGATGGTGGCGCTGACCGTACAGACGTGGCACTGGCTCATGATCGTGGCCGAGCTGCTCAGCCTGGCCTGCTACATCGCCTCACTCGTCTTCCTTCACGAGTTCATTGGTAAGCACGCACACACACACACACACACACACTTAAACACTCACATACACACAAACACACTCACATACTCACACACACACTGTCTCGTAATTGAGTCAGTGTTGAGAAATGTAGATTTGTTCTTGGGCCTTTTTACAGTTCAACTATTCCATTTCTGCTCCCATCAATATTAGATTAGATTCAACTTTATTGTCATTATTGTGAGTTCAACCCCAGGCAGAGTATGAAGTCTGTGGTCGGGTTTCCAACCATTGCGGTGGCTAAAACTGACCTGGCCTAATCCAGTCCAGAAGGTCGCGTTCTTTTGTAGGTCAGGTCACCAAGCCACTAATTCACCATCACACTAGCTTGGTGTGAACAGGGACCTTTAGCATGTGTGTAGCTGCCACACCACCTAGGCCATTCCCCTGCAGTTATCCCTGTAGTTACAGTTTTTCTCAGTCGCTTTGGTGCTTTTCTCACATCACTATTAACATTTGCACAGCAGTTAGTGCAATTCTCAAAACAATTAGTACAAACTGCAAAACCTAGTGGATGACCTGCAAAAGCACGTCACTTGCTCAAAATGGATAGTCCATTCCTCAAAAGCAAGTCTTCATGTCAATGAAACTGTCAGTGTCATCAAAATGAGAAGTCATGACACCATCGTGAACAAGATAGTCAAATGGCTTTGTCATGTTTTCATTATGACAGTTCTCTCAGTGTTTTCCAATGCAAAAAAAGGTCAGAACTCGGTGACACTACCTGAACATGCTCAAGACAGCACTATACAGTACTTGTACAGCCATTTGAAAACTACAGTAAAGTTACACATTGCTGTAGTTAGGTGAGTAAGTGAGTACAAGACACTGAATAATGTACATTTTACTGTATGCTCTTTGCAATTCTACAGCACTGTGACAGAATTTGATAGCTAGTTCAACAATTTTGTATGTAATGACTCAAGCAATGAAATGAAGACTATTAGTTTTATTGGGAACGACTATTCAGCATTCATAAGTATAGTTCATTTTGACTGACATGACATAAGCAAATGATAATGTTAAAAAACAGCAGAGAATTGTATGAAAGCAACTGGTACATGTCCAAAAGTATTTGCAATTTGTTCAGAGGAAGGAGAAATTGCTACTATGATGTGCACAAATGACTAAATGTTGTGGAGGTTGAACTAATAGTTATGAGAATTTTCATTCTGATCTGAAAAAAGCACCAAAGTGACTGAGAAAAACTGTAAGCTGGAGATGTGACCAATGACTGGGACATCATGTGTCCCGAGGGTCCTGCTGATTTCATAGCAGCCGGTTTCCCAGTGCGTTTGATCAGAGCACATTCTTCATTATAAGTGTCTGTAGGCTGTATCCTGGCATTTCAGAATGGGCTGTGTGGTGACCCCGTGAACACATAGCAGAATAGAGTGCTGTTGCCGTTATTAAACTCCCACCCCTGGCCCACCCCAGCCCCGGTCTGATAGCCACTGATGGATTGGTGTGTGTCGGCTGTGTCCACTGTCAGGTGAAACCCCTCACCACACGTCAGAGCTTAGACTGGCTCCCCCTTGGGTCACTAGTCCTCTGTCGGTGGCTGGAATCTGCCACTTCCAAGGTCAAGGGTGAGCAAGTGTGACCGGGTCCGCAAGCTCTCACACACACACTGACGCACGTCACCCTGTAGCAGTCTGGACTCTACAGGGGGAAATGCCAGACCCACACACTCACTTCCTGCCAATGCAAACCCTGTTCCACCAAGGTCCCACTGTTTATCTCTCAGCCCCCTCCTCCCCCTCTCACTCTTTCACTCTCTCTGTCTCTCTCTCTCTGCCTCTCACTCACACACTTAGATTAGGGGAAGCTATGTTAACCTGTCACATGCCTGCAGACCAGGAAGCCTGAACCCTGCAACTGGTTTACTTGCACAAGTGTTGAATTATGACCCTTACTTAGTACCCTTTACTTTCACAAATCCCTAATAGGAGGCTATGCAAGCCAAGAGTGATTCATGATATGAGACACAATCTCTGAGCTGAACCCAATTAGAAGTAGTCCCAAACTACAACAAAAGTCCCACCAACAACACAAAAGCATGTGATGCTCAAACCCATAATCCCCTGGAGCTATTCTGCTTTTAGTGATTTGCTCTGGAGCGTTGTGGTGGATGAGGTGAGACACCTGCTGGTGGTGGAACTGGTGCTGTTTTCTGTGGAGGCGTGTGCTGAGGAGCCTGTGCAGAGAGAGACGTGCTGTCCTGCGCTGAGGTCAGCGGACGCCATGACCTGCCGTCTGGAGGACGGGGTTGTGGGGAGAGCAGCTTGGGCCCCCACGCTTAACGTGTGTGTGTGATGTGTGGAGAAAACTGTCCAGTCAGTGTCTGTGGTTAAACGCACCTACCCCCACACACAGATGCATATAAGCTCCTCGTAAAACGTAATAAAAGAGCAGGTTTGGGAAGCATGAGTGGGCCAGCGACTGACGCGACTTTCCATAACCCGGCGTTTTAAGCTAAATACGGCTGTTCCCGGCGCTTATTTTAGCTGCTCCAGTTCGAGCTCCTTTCTTGGCCCCTCTGCATTCCGACCTGACTGTGGTCGATGGCTACTAGACTGTGGGCAGCTCTAGTGTTTACTCACCCAGTGGACAGAAACAGACCCCTTTCTTGGCCTGCATTGTGTGGAGCGTGGGGTGGTGGAGTGGCAGTGTGGAGTGCTGCTCCTTGGCCTCAGATGTTCTCCCATGGCCCGGCTCTATAGTACGTAAAGTAGGAGAGAGGCCGCACTATGCATATATATTTACACATTATTGTGCAAATAAAAGTATATATGCATAGTGCAGCCTCTCTCCTACTTTACGCATTTGAATTATCCAGGCCAGCACTCTTCAAGTTTAAAAGTATACACATTGAGTGAAGCCTGCTCCTATCTCCACCGGCTCTATAGTATCAGATGTTCTGCTCTATAGTAGCCAGCAGACATGTGTTCTCCCATGGCAGGACATGTTCTCCCGGCTCTATAGTACCAGCCAGCAGGACATGTTCTCCCATGGCCGGCTCTATAGTACCAGCCAGCAGGACATGCAGGACATGTTCTCCCATGGCCCGGCTCTATAGTACCAGCCAGCAGGACAGATGTTCTATCATGGCCGGCTCTATAGTACCAGATGTTCTCCCATGGCCCGGCTCTATAGTACCAGCCAGCAGGACATGTTCTCCCATGGCCCGGCTCTATAGTACCAGCCAGCAGGACAGATGTTCTCCCATGGCCCGGCTCTATAGTACCAGATGTTCTCCCATGGCCCGGCTCTATAGTACCAGCCAGCAGGACATGTTCTCCCATGGCCCGGCTCTATAGTACCAGCCAGCAGGACAGATGTTCTCCCATGGCCCGGCTCTATAGTACCAGATGTTCTCCCATGGCCCGGCTCTATAGTACCAGCCAGCAGGACATGTTCTCCCATGGCCCAGCTCTATAGTACCAGCCAGCAGGTCAGATGTTCTCCCATGGCCCGGCTCTATAGTACCAGTCAGATGTTCTCCCATGGCCCGGCTCTATAGTACCAGATGTTCTCCCATTGCCCGGCTCTATAGTACCAGTCAGCAGGACTGGCCTAGCCTGGTTAAAACCAGACTCATTCACTTTGGGCCGAATTCTCCCATGTGCCTAAGGGTGCGTAAGTTAAAACAAAAACGAAGCGCTTCTCAGCCTGTGCGAATTCTCCCCTTCACAAGTGTGTCATTTACGCGTCATGAAGCCAGTTACGCGCTCCCTAGGGCTGGATTAAGGTCGAGCGCCACTACAAGGTGAAACAGTAGATTGCTCAATGTCGGCAGTAGGCCAGTAGGCTACACAGAACCTTACAAATTGACATTACAGGATGAAATTTGGTGCTTAATATGCTGATACGGTTTTATGTTTTTCCCCATTACAGTGTCGCACGGTGACATTACCTTATCCATGAGACTACATTGTTAAATAGGGAAAACCCTGTTATAATCACCCACTTTGGATATTGGAGCTTACCGACTGTGTCTTCAGTTTTAACTTGACGTGAAGTAATAATCCCATAGCCTACTTCATTC